>NW_025211516.1:14815-16864 GCF_004010195.1 Chiloscyllium plagiosum
TGTTCCTTTTGTTAGACACGGTTCAGGAACTTCCCTCCTATTACCATTTTGTTTACATCATTGAAATACTTACTGTCCCTTCCCCTGTGAGGAAAGATGTAAAACATGGGTGTTAATTATCTGTCTGCTCCCTGCAGCCAATTCTTCAGTCACACCCTCCAAGTATCCTCAATATACTTTCCTGACTTAATTTCACCTAAGGTCATACACTCATCTTGAACTTTTTTATATGCTCAGAAAAGCTCATGCTGCTTGGTTTTGTATTTCTTGCCAATTTACTACATCATGGCTTTTCTCCCCTTTCCCTCGTTTTCGAGATTCGTACAGTCTTATCGTGCACAAACAGACCATTTGGTCTAACTTGTCCATGCTGACCAGGTTTTCCAAACTAACCCAGTCCCATCTGATTGCATTTTGTCCATTTGCCTCTCAACTTTTCCCATTCATATGTTTGTCCTCATGAGTGTTAAATGTAAAAGCTGTACTTGCATCTCCCAGTCTTCCTCTGACAGCTCATTCCATATGCACACATCACCCTCTGTGTGAAAACATTGACCCTTCCTCCTTTTCAAATCTTCCCTCTTTCACCTTAAACCTATGCCTTCTATGGTTGAACTCCCCCCTCCCGTGGAAAAGACCGTGGCTGATCACACTATTCATACCTCTCATTAATTTATCAACTTCTACAATGTCATCCCTCAGCCTCCGACACGCTATCTGACACTAACTTTACGAACAAGCATTTAAAGATAAACACTGAAAATATGAAACAGTATTCAAATGACAGGTAAATAACATTCAGTCCAAGCTTCATACTGTGACTTGTTTTTTCTCCATGTTATAATACTAAGTCAGCAGGAAACTGTTACGAGTACCAATAAGAGGTCAAACACCTGAATTGCTTTGCCCAAAATGGGGTGATGATCTCTACAGTGAAAGCGACTCACTGGCCTGAACAATGTAAGAAGGGGAATTCTTACACCACACGGTCAGCGTGCAGTTGCCTTGAGCAGATTGAGGTGAAGGCTGAGTATACCTTTTGCAATTTGGATCACAATGTGAATTCAGTGCAAAGGGGGAGAGGTTTACTCAAAGAAGGAAACTTTCCGAGTGAGATGTGTGGGAGGTGTAAAACAGCATGAATGGAGAGGCCGAGCCACACTGAGACCAAAGGCAAAGTGGCAGCACTACACGCAGCTTGATGCTACTGCAGAGTAGGTAATCTTGATCAAAGAGTTTCAGGTGAAGTGGGGAGGGACCATAATGTAAGAGACTGTACTCTGTAACTTGTGAGGGAGAACCTGGAATCACGAAGGGGACACCAGCAGGGAAGAGGATGGAGCAGCAATGGCACCAGCTTCTGGGAGAATTCAGGAAGCACAGCTGAAATTCATGCCTAGCATCTGCCTCTGGTCCCTGAAATAAATATCCTAAATCTGGCTCTCCACTAATGCTCATCAATTGTATCCTTGAGAGCCTTTGTCAACCATGGGTGCTTCATTTTTCTTATCGAGTTCTTCTTTTTGAACAGAAATATTAATTACTGAGCGGTTTGGGATATCTTTTTGAATGTCTGCTCATGTATACTCACTGGCCTACCTCTGGGTCGATTTTCACATTCCGCTTCAAACCAGATGTGAGGCAGAAATCCTCAATTTAGATGCCTGGTTCTTCTCAATCATTCAGGGGGAACTTCTGCCAGTGGCTGAACAAAAGATCAGCGGAGGCTGACTCCATTCTCCAAGTTTCTGCATCTTTTTTGTTTCTGTTTGACGATGCCACATTCTTGTGAGCTGCGTCGAACGTGACCTCCTTTTCCATCAAACCAGAAATCCCCGAACTCTTGTGGACAGGGCCTTCAGCTATGACTGTCCTATCTCCCACGGTGTTGCCCTCAATCCGTCCCCTCCATCCCAGAACAATGATAGATTCCTCCTTGTCCACACTTTCTCCTGCACGAGAATCCACATTCACATATTCATCTTACGCCATTTCCACCATCTCCAGCAGGACAGCATCATCAAACACATCTTCCCCTCCCGCCCACTG
>NW_025211516.1:16965-18728 GCF_004010195.1 Chiloscyllium plagiosum
TACTAACATTTCAGCCCTGGGCTGCTGCAATGTTCCAAGGCAGCACAACCCAAGCGCGAGTAACAACTCACTCTACACTTTCGTACGTTGCAGCCTTTAGGAGTTAATGTACAATTTCATAACTTCACAGTCTGACCCCATTATAACTGTTCTCCAGTTTCCGTACAATCTCCCTCCTGGCCTCCCATGATCTTGTGTGGTTGCATCTTCTTTATCTTTCACTCAATCGAGAGAACCCCTTTTCCTCATTCACATCTTAATATAAAGCTATTTCACATGATCTTCTTGTTCACTACTACTAAAAGTATGTTTATCTTTTGCCACACCCTCTTTTACCCATCAACCCACTCCCCACACCTGTCAAGGGATTATAAAGCTCATTTTCCAATCCTTTTCAGTTCTGAAGAAGTGTCATACTGGACTTGAAAGGCTAACTCTGTTTCTCTGTCTCTGCAGATGATGTCAGACCTGTTGAGTTTCTCTAGAAATGAATAGGGACAGAACAAATTTTCAATTAAACAAATAACTATGGATACTGGAAATGAAAATCCAAAATTGCAGGAGAAAATGGGAGCTTTGTGGAAGGGTCACTGGTCCTGAAAGATTAACTCTGCTTTCACTCCCCAAGATCCTGCCAGATCTGCTGAGTTTCGTCAGCAATTTGTATTTTTATCCAAGTTCCATAGACGTGTGTTAAAGCTGCTCAAACGCTCTGTCTCACACGGAATGCACTGGGAAGTGACCGATAATGCAAGGTGCACAAATTCTTTGATCTGAAATTGCATAAGGCTGGCATCACTGACACTGCAGAGCTCTTAATCATGCTCAGCTAGAGAAACAGAGGGGAACACATTCACATCAAACACAGAAGATGGCATTGGGGGAATGGAAAAGATTCAGATGCATATGTTAAGGGGTTTGAGTAAAGTAA
Organism: Chiloscyllium plagiosum; assembly: GCF_004010195.1. Taxonomy (NCBI): domain Eukaryota; kingdom Metazoa; phylum Chordata; class Chondrichthyes; order Orectolobiformes; family Hemiscylliidae; genus Chiloscyllium; species Chiloscyllium plagiosum. The sequence continues at coordinate 17,897 of NW_025211516.1, forward strand.
CAAATTGGAGGCGCGACACCAGAGAGAGACCTTCAGCAGAATCAGAATAGGAAAATGGAAGAAACCAGGTTAAGACACTGAATACAGAGCTGATGGGTGAATGGGTCTTGGTGTGAACTGAGGGATCGTCAGTTGAATTGAATTGAACATATTGGAGCGCAAAGTGGGCATTCATGTGATGTGCTAGAATCACAGCAGCAGCAGAATTGTATTCGACTACAATCTGTAACATTTTCCCCAGGATAATCCCTCAGTCTACCATTACCATCAAGCTGATCTATGGTTCAGCGTCGAGTGTGGGTGAACATGATAGGATCGGTACCATGTGTACCTAAACCTGATGACAATCCATTAAGGCTACCGCACTTGACTGGTTATATTCGCAACAGCACTACTAACATCTGATACAGAGGACGAAATGATCCCAGGACTAACAGATCATTGCGAAGTTCTGCAGTGCTGCCACATCCAGACATAAATGTCGCTGGACTATGAAACAACTCACTGGAGGAGAGGACTCCATAAATATCACCATCCTAAATAACGGGATAGCCCTGTATAAATATCACCATCCTAAATAACGGGATAGCCCTGTACATCCGTGCAAAAGACATGGTTGTATTATCTGCACTTTCCTCAGCCAGAAGTGTTGAGTTGATGAGCCACCTCACCCTCGCCATGCTGCCCGCGGAATCACAGATGCCAGTCTTTAGTCAATCTGATTCACAGTATGTAACATGAAGAAACAGCTGAACACAGTAGAGATGACAAAGGCAATGGGCCCCGATACCATTCCTGCAATTGGACTGAAGACTTGTGCTGCAGAACAAGC
>NW_025211516.1:18762-23519 GCF_004010195.1 Chiloscyllium plagiosum
TCTTTAGTCAATCTGATTCACAGTATGTAACGTGAATAAACAGCTGAACACAGTAGATACGACAAAGGCAATGGGCCCCGATACCATTCCTGCAATAGGACTGAAGACTTGTGCTGCAGAACAAGCTGTGTCCCTGGGGAAGCTGTTTCATTTCAGATCCAACTCTGACATCTCCCTGGCAATCTGGAAAGTAACTCAGCTATGTCCAATCCCATAACAAGGGAATAACTACAGTCTGACCATTTACAACGCCCTGAGTCCCATCGCAATGGTCATATTTGTGGGAGTTCTTTCTGGCAGATCTGTCAAGCAGCACAGAAATAACCTGCTCAGTGTGGTTTCAAATAGGTCCCCATGTGGAGATGGTGCTGTTGTGGAAATATCTCTGGATTACTAATCCAGACCAGGCTAATGCTCTGGCAGCTGGTGGAAGTGAGAATTAATAAAATATCTATATGTAAAACCTGGAGTCATTAACAGTCACCTTGAAGCCAATGTCGATTGTAAACACCAATTTCCTTCCTCAATGTACTTTCAGGAATTGAATCTCGGGTGCTTTCCTGGTCTGTCCTAAAAGTGACTCCAGATACACAGATATGTGGAAAACTCTACAATGGTCTCGGAAACGGCCAAGCAAGACACTCTATTGTATCAAACTGCTCCAAGGTCTTCAAGGATAAAGCTGTACAGATCACCCGGCACCAGCCTCAGTATTGGAACGGGAAACACTATCCTATTGACCCTGCAGAGACCTCCTTCCTAACATCTGTGATCTGGTGGCAACATTTACAGAGCTTTCCCACAGACTGCGCGGAAACCTCGGGAAAGGAGTAGGTCATTCAACACACTGAGCATCCTCCATTCGAGTTCATGGTGAAAATCTCCTCAATTAAGTTTTCCCCAGACAGTGTTCATATCCTTTAGTATGTTTAAACATCGGAACATATAAAATAGGAACTACTGTATTCGCTTTGGTCGCTTTTGATCCTCCATTCAATATACAGGCAGTTATCCAATAAGGTGTGTTTATTAAACGCAATTTCGCTGCAACACAATTCGTGAATTGTGCCGCTTTCTTTATAAAGCAAGCTCCCGTTCACTGTTATGGGAGTCCATCTCTGGCACCAGTTGAACAGCAAATCCCAGCCTCAGGATCCCTCTGTTTGCCAAATTCACCCTCAGTGTGTTCAGTTAAAGCAGGAATGTAATCCGCTCTGCAAGCCTTGAAACTGAGCCTGAATGTGGGATTTGTGGTCTACATTTAGAAGGAATTTTATTTCAAGCGGGGAGGGAAATATCTTGGAGAGAACTGGAATGCCGCATCGGCATCACGTGGTCAGTCAGCCCTTGCGATTTCTGGTGAAGATCTTGGTGAAAGGTACAGTGCTGTAGTCAGTGACTGTAGTGTTAAAGTGTGACATTTACTGCACTAACTCCTTACAATACACAGTTTAAATATTTATGTTGCCTGTGCTATTGTTTGTGTTAGGCTGACTATTATTTTTGTTTTGATTTTTACTGGTAATTTTGTGGGTTCGCACCGAAGCCTCTTTTTCCCATTGGTCCCATTATTGATATTGCACCATTTTCTATATTACGGTATTCCACAGGAACACAGCTGACACAGTATTGGATCACTGCCTGTAATTATTGCTGATTCTATACCTCCTCTACAACCAAACTCTTGCACTGTCCCCCCTCCCATTCTGTGTCTTGAAATCCTTATTTATATTCAGTACCTTAGCTTTCACAGCCTGATCAGGGAAATAATTCCTCAGTTTTACCAGTCTCTGAGTGCAGACATTTAGTCTCATCTCAACGCACTTTGGCCTGTCTGTCCCCAACACTGTGAGCCCATGTTTTGGACATATCACCCAGGGGAATTATCATCCCTGCTTCCAATCTATCTCGCCATGTCAGAGTTTTATATAGTTCACCCATTTTCCTAAACCTCATGGAATACAGGCACAGTCGCCCAAACTCTGTTCCCACATCAAGCCTGTCATCCCAGAGATCAGTCTGGTCATCCTTCGCTGCTCTCCCTCAATGTCATTTTTGTCCTTTATCAGGTAAGGAGACGAAAACTGTACACAATACTGCACAATGTTCAAGATGGGGTCTCACCAAGGGCCTGTACAGCTGCAGTAAGACACCCTTACTCCGGTACTCAAAACATCCTGAAATGAAGGTCAGTACACCATTCATTTTCAACAAAATCGTATATTCCCGTGACAGCTGAGCCTGCTCTAACCTGAGTGGGAAGCTTACAACAAGCTCGTAAAGTGTGGCTGCTGCTGTACAGGGTCTTAGTGAGATCACATCTGGAGTAATGTGCACAGATTTAATCTCCTCACTAAGAAAGGGTATTGGTATTAACTCAGATATTATTCCCTCAACTGCAGTACCCGACAGCCATCCCTTGCAGGCACAGGGGGAATGTGCATAATCCACACAGTGACCCGAGACTGAAACTGAACCAGATCACTGGTGCTGGAAGGCAGCAGTGCTAACCACTGAGCTACCTACTGTGGACAACGCAACCTACCTGCTCAATTCAACACTCAAAACGTGGCATAATAGCAGGGAGATTGCATAAGTTTCCAAAATTGTCATTGTGCAACAGGATGAGGACAATGATATCTTAAGTGGCTTGGTCAGGAACAGGCGCAGGACATGCAAGACATCGAAGCTATCGTGTAGGAACACCAGGAGAACATTCAGCCCATCGTGTGTGTAAAGCAGGAACAGAATGAGTCCAATCAGCCATCCATGTCCCTTACACAGCAATTGGAGCCGATCTTTCACAGCCTCGTGCCTGTTTCACAGGAATTGAAACGGACTCTCGAGATTATGGAAGGGGAAGAACTTAGAATAACCAACTTCACTCGGGAATGGAAAGGTATGAGCAAACGATTGGGACTGAAGACAAATTGTTCAAATCTATTATTAAGGAATTAACAACAGGAGACTTTGAAAGTCAAAGCACAATCCATCAAAGTCGACATGATTGTATTAAGGATAAATCATGTTTGAAGGATTTTCCTAACTTTTTCGTATTCAGAAGTGTGACAAACAAGTTGAATAAGGGGGATCTGAAAGATGTATTATATCTGGACTTCAAGAAGGCAATGCATAACATGCTTGACGAAAGATTAATATGCAAGACAAGACCACATGGGGTTGGGACAATTTATTTGCTTGGAGAGAAAATTGGCTAACAAATAAAAATCATGATATGGAGGTGCTCGCTTTGGACTGGGTTGAGTAAGGTCAATAATCGCATGGCACCAGGTTATAGTCTGCCGGGTTAATTTGAAAACACAAGCTTTCATTGTCCTGCTCCTTCGTCAGGTGTTAGAGAGAGAAGACCTTAGGCACAAAAATTATTAGGAAAATATGTAAGGCTTATACAACACATGCACATGAATTGAACACATCTAAAATGGCTGCTAAATCTTAATTCGGTTAGAATGGAGATGCAGGTTTTGATTGAAGAATATGCAAATTCCAGAATTCCTTTCAACTCCTGCCTGGAGATCCTTCAGGTATTATCATAGTAAAGGAGGTGATCCTTCCAGTAAGACAACGTATTTTAGGCATGCAGTCTTGTTTGGGGTCTGTATGTGTCTTCAACTGGAATCAGACTGGGTTTATTTCCAAAGTAGGAGTTCATAAAATATCACATTGACTGACTGTCTACAAATTGTACATTTTTTGAGAAAATATAATGCATCTGGAAATAAAAGCCAGCAAATGTAAATTCATCTTACATATTAGATGTGCGTGTGTGCGTGTCGATGTGTCTGCGTGTTTGTGTGCACGTGCGTGTGTGTCGAGTCTTTTGGAGGGAGGGAGAGGGTGTGCGTGCGTGTGAGAGAGGGGAGTGTGTTTGTGTGCGGGGAGGAGAGGGTGAATTTGCATGGGTGGTATTTAAAGGGAAGAGGGAAAGGATGTGTGTCTCCTCGTTAAAACACAGGCAGATTTAGCAGATCCCTTTCCCCACACACACTCTGTGGTTTCAGAGCTTCCCGTCTCTGCAGTTTCTGCTCCATTTGTTGTTCATGTTGCAAACGCGGATGCTGTAACAACACTCCCCATGCTCCATCCAGAGTTGGGTCATCAAATCCTCAGGTCTCCCTGAATATCTGAGGCCGCTCACATTACAAACTCCAGAAAACCATCCCCAGCCCCTCCACTAACCTTTCCATAATAGGAGTCATTCAGAAGCCCCTCAGCTCCAAGTAAGAGACCTGTTACTTGAGAATATTACTCGAGGGGTTTCCTCATGTGATGAACCGCACAATCATGTAAGAGGGACAAACACAGGCTTTCAGTGGTCTGGCACAGACCAAGTTTCAAAGACGTGTCTCAATACTGCTGGGAGTCCGTTTCCAACTTGGAGAAACAGCCCGCCACATGCCATTTCATTGTTTCTGAGATTCACAATGCCAGCACTCGATACACTCGGGAGCCAAAAAAAACACCAGGGAAAGGTACACAAAAACAAACAATTAATTAACTAATAACATGTTGTGAAAATATGGATAAGGAGACAGAGGTGTGGGAGTAACTGGAGAAGTGAGACAATGGGGGGTCCAATCACAAGGATGAGAGCATTCAATAAAATTATTGCCAGATCAGTTGAAATGATTAGTTACATCAAATTGTGAATCTGCCTCACAGAACGATCCCAGGCACCATAAACTGGGACAAGGGACCCGCTAGAATGGCAAGCTATGCACACCATGCTCGTGGAC
>NW_025211517.1:0-2632 GCF_004010195.1 Chiloscyllium plagiosum
CCAGTTGCTGGATTTGAAAGTGTCGCTTGGCGAGTGTTTACAACAACCCATCAGTCCCTGTGTGCCACTGCGTGACATTATCCTCATTTCCCATTTCTGGACTCCAACGGGTAGTGAAACCCCCAATCGACAATTAAATCACAATGCAACAAATACATTGTGCTGCTCCCTTCGTATCCCGTGTGGATGCTTAAGGAGCTGAGTTAATCATGGTGGGCCGGTCTCTGGAAAAAGAGAGGAAGCCCCGGATGAGACGGTATCGTAAGTCTTAGGATTTATTGAGAGGCAGATACAGTGAAGAAAAAAGAGAGAAACACAGCGCGTTTATCTTTCCCGCAATTCTGGTGCATCTATGCTCTGTGCTTTCCGTTAATAAACAGAGCATCTAAACCTGCAAGGTTAACATCGCTTACATCAAAATTTCTATCAACCAAGGTAACTTTGCTGCTGGTTTGATTCAATTTAGATGAGCGATTGGAGGTTGGTCAGAGAATTATCAATTCAATCTGAGGGAATGAATCTGGATCGAAGATGGAGAGGGCAGGTTCCTGAAAACTGCAGAAAGTTACACGCTGTTTGTTTCCAGTCTGATCAGAGTGGCGAGATCAACTGGATAGAGGGAGAGAACTGTCTCCGTGGACCTGGGCAGCGCGGTAATCTCTCTCGGTTGAAACAAGAACGCTCAGAGCGGTTTATAAACCCGAGAGATCTGTGGAACGCACGCATCCTTATTATCATTTAATGGGCATTAGATCTGTCTAACCAGGTTAGATTCATCAATCATTCACTCCCCTTATTCGTCTCTATTTAAGTTAAATAGCTTGACCATATTATCCACTTTATTACACAGGGGTTTCCCTTGGCTGGGCTCTTACCGCTTTACTCCGGGGCCCTGCAGCAGCCATGGATGTCTGAAGGAGTTCGCGATACCTGTCGGCTGTGGGAGCAGCACCCACACTCAGCACTGCCAGGGCGATGGAGAGAAGGACGAGGGCGCACTGAACTCGGCTGCACCACATCACTGCACAAAGCGGGGCACCTCGCAAAGAGAAGGAAGGAAGAAAAGAAGTAAGAGGTTCAAGCGTTTACAACGTTTGAAAGTTAGCGGAGTTTCAGCACTAGCACAGTGGACAGCTCCACTCCGACTGACTCCTGGATGCTGCAGCTCTTTTTAAAGGCGCTCTCCCAACCTGAGCACACGTCAGGAGGACGGCTCCCAAGAGATTTACTCGCTTTTACGCACAACCCAATCACATCATCCAACCAAATAATTACCAAACTGACGAAGATTGAGATAACGGCCAAGGACTCTCAATGTGGACACCTTATCGCGTTCTGGCAGTTGGTCCTGTGATTGGATGTTGGGCCATGTCCATCACGAATGAATGCAGTCAATTCAGTCAAGTCTTGAATTGTTCAATTTTCCGGGAACTTCATGATTTGAGTTCCGCTGTTGACATTTTCATCCTGCGACACCCTTGAGGGACCTCGGACTTTTTGGTGTCATGGTACATGGATGGTTCTTTGAGTAGAAAACCCACCCTGTATCTCCGCTTCCAATCACGGCGTTATTATCACTTAACAAAACAAAGAACTGCGGATGCTAGAGATCAGAAACATGATTCTGAAGAACGGTCATTGGAACCGAAACGTTCACTATCCTTTCTCTCCACAGATGCTGCAAGACTGCTGAGTTTTTGACAGCAATTTCTATTTTTTGTCACCATGTTCTTATTGCGGGTCTTTTTCTAGATGCGAGGATGAATTTAATTTGACCAGTCCTTTAAATGTTTGTGAGGGGGGGTCTGAAATGAGTTTCTGGGCGGTGTGGTTTCCACTGATAATTCGATCTTGTCCAAAGGCGGGAGAGACCATGTGCCCATTCGGAAAAGTGAGCACATTTCTCAAACACGAAGATTCTTATCAAACACATTCTCTGACCAGAATCTTAAGCATTTGTTGCTGCATCGGATTGCGTGAGATCATGAAGGCAGAGAGGACATGCGGTACAGTAAAGGATTGTTTCGTGGAGAGAGGTGCGCTAGTTTCCAAATAATTGTGTGGTATTTTGTGGTTTTATCTCCGTGTTTTATGTGTGCTTTAACAATCCCGTTCTGATACTTCTTTACCCAAAACTAGCACCAAACCCAGTGGACGTTAGGTTTAACTTTGTTTTTACACTGAATTAATGGTTAGTTGAAATTTGCAACCAGCAACTCTTCATAATTTGAATGTCATCGTCATCCCTGATCGCTTCAAACGATATCAAATGTCCGAATCTCTGCGCGAACGGAAGTACACTGAACAGCAGACAATACTAGGACTGAGTATTAAATATACCATTTTTCAGGGAAATACCTGCTTATTTTCAAGTCAAGCAGATTAACGGCTAAAGGTTTCTCGGAGAATTCAAATCAAGGAAACAAACAATTCAGACGATTAAAAAGAGTGGCATTTTCTGTCTGTCTCTGTCACTCTGCCTGCGACTCCATCTCTCTGCCTGTCTCCCAGTCTGTCTCGATCTCTGTCTGCTTCTGTCGCAGTCTGTTCAATCCTCTGTCTGTCTCGATGCTCGGTCAAATTTCATTCATCTTTTGGATTTTCATTTTATAATTTCAGAACTAAGAACCAA
>NW_025211517.1:4242-6373 GCF_004010195.1 Chiloscyllium plagiosum
CGGGGGACTTGTCTCTCCTCAAGTTGTTCAAAATGTCCAACACATCTTCCTTCCTAACAGGTATCTCTTCTAGCTTACCAGTCCATTTCACACTCTCCTGTTCTACAATACGGTCCCTCTCGTTCGTAAATACTGAAGAGAAGTACTTGTTCAAGACCTCTCCTATCTCTTCTGACTCAATACACAGTCTCCCACTACTGTCCTTGATCGGCCCTACCCTCGTTCTCGTCATTCTCAGGTTTCTCACATACGCATAAAATGCCTTGGGGTTATCCTTGATCCTATCCGCCAACGATTTTTCATGCCCTCTCTTAGCTCTCCTAATCCCTTTCTTCAGGTCCCTTCTGGCTATCCTGTATCCCTCCACTGCTCTGTCTGAATCCTGTTTCCTCAACCTTATGTATGCCTCCTTCTTCCTCTTTACCAGACATTCAACCTCTCTCGTCAACCAAGGCTCCCTCACACGACCATTTCTTTCCTGCCTGATAGGTACATACATATCATGGACACGTCGTATCTGCTCTTTGAAAAAGTTCCACATTTCCACCACATCCTTCCCTGACAGCCTATGCTCCCCACGTATGCTCCTCAAATCCTGCCTTACAGCATCGTAATTTCCCTTCCCCCAATTATAAAATCTACCTTGTTGTGCGCACCTATCTCTCTCCATAACCAAGGTGAAAGGTCACAGAATTGTGGTCACCATCACCAAAATGTTCACCCATTAACAAGCCCATCACTTGTCCCGGTTTGTTACCGAGTACCAAATCCAATATGGCCTCCCCTCTGGTTGGACTATCTACATACTGCGTTAGAAAAGCTTCCTGGACACACTGCACAAACACCATCCTGTCCAATCTACTTGATCTAAACAGTTTCCAATCAATATTTGGGAAGTTGAAATCGCCCTGTGGCTTCTGCACCTTTCCAAAATCTGTTTCCCAATCTGTTTCTCCGCATCTCTGCTGCTTTTGGGGGGCCTATAGTAAACACCCAACAAGGTGACTGCTCCTTTCCTATTTCTGACTTCAGCCCATACTACCTCCAGAGGCAGATCCCCCTCAAACTTCCTTTCTGTAGCCATCATACCATTTCTAATTAGCAACGCCACCCCCCCTCCTTTTTTACTACCCTCCCTAATCTTACTGTAACATCTGTAACCAGGAACCTCCAACAACCATTCCTGTCCCTCTTCTATCCACGTTTCCGTGATGGCCACAACATTGTAGTCCCAAGTACCGATCCACGCCTTAAGTTCACCCACCTTATTTCTGATACTCCTTGCGTTGAAGTATACACACTTGAGCCCATCGCTGTGTCCGCAAGTATTCCCTGTCAGTGCGACCTTCTCCACAGCCTCCCTACGTTCTTGGACATCCTGACAAACATCTTGGACATCCTGAGTTGTCCCAGTTCAGTGTCCCTATCCACACAGCCTGATATCATGGAACAGTCCAACACAGGCCTTCAACCCACTATGTCTGTGTTAACAATCACACTGTCTGTGATTGCTACACTTGGTCTGTACCCACTACTCCCTGCCTGTTCATGTATCTGTCAAAATACCTCTTAAACATTGCTCTATGTGCCCTCTCCCACTTTCCAGACACCTACCACCCTCTGCATGAAACAAGGCGCCTCGTACATCTCCTTTAAACACCCCTCCCTCTCACCTTAAACCTATGCTCCCTGGGATCTGACATTTCCATCCTGGGAAAAAGACTCTGACTACCGCCCCGAAAGTTAGGAATCTCTCCTGATTTTGTTTACCTCTCTCAGGTCGTTCCCCCACCAGCCTCCGACATTCTGACAATCCGAGTTTATTTTAGTGAAGTCCATAGCGTCATAGCGACGTACCGCACGGAAACAGATCCTTCGGTCCAACCCGTCCAGGCCGACCAGATATCCCAACCCAATCTAGTCCCACCTGCCAGCACCCGGCTCATATCCCTCCAAACCCTTCCTATTCATATACCCATCCAAATGCCTCTTAAATGCTGTAACTGTACCAGCCTCCACCACATCCTCTGGCAGCTCATTCCATACACGTACCACCCTCTGTGTGAAAAAGTTGCCCCTGAGGTCTCTTTTATATCTTTCCCCTCTCACCCTAAACCTATGCCCTCTAGTT
>NW_025211517.1:6794-10405 GCF_004010195.1 Chiloscyllium plagiosum
TGCGACTCCACTTTCAGGGAGATATGAACCTGCACTCCAAGGTCTCTTTGTTCAGCAACACTCCCTGGGACCTCACCATTAAGTGTATAAGTCCTGCTAAAATTTGCTTTCCCAAAATGCAGCACCTCGCATTTATCTGAATTAAACTCCATCTGCCACTTCTCAGCCCATTGGCCCACCTGGTCCAGATCCTGTTGTAATCTGAGGTAACCCTCTTCGCTGTCCACTACACCTCCAATTTTGGTGTCATCTGCAAACTTACTAACTGTACCTCTTACGCTCACATCCATGTGACCAACATCCACTGCCCTATCCTCATCAATCATCTTTGTCACTTCCTCAACAAACTCAGATTTGTGAGATCAGACAGCCCCCACAGAACGCGATGTTGACCATCCCGAATAAGTCCATTATGTTCCAAATATGAGAAATCCTGTCCCCCAGGATCTTCTCTAGTGACTTCCCCACCTCTGGTGCAAGGTTCACTGTCTTATCATTTCGTGGAGATCTTAAACAAAGGGACACTGGCTATTCTCCAGTCTTCTGGAACTTCAGCTGTAGCTAAAGAGCTCCCTGTGCAGGCCCGAGCAAGCTCTGTCCATCGGGAGGAGAAAGTGAGCACTGAAGATTTTCAGAGTCGAGAGTGTGGTTTTGGAAAAACACAGCAGGTCAGGTAGCTTCCGGGGAGCAGGAGAATCGACATTGGGGATGGCACGGTGTCTCAGCGGTTAGCACTGCTGCCTCACAGCACCAGGGAACCAGGTTCAATTCCCGCCTCAGGCAACTGTCTGTGTGGGAGTCTGTGCATTCTCCCCGTGTCTGCGTGGGTTTCTTCCCACAATCCCAAAAGAAAAAGATGTGCAGGTCAGAGTGGAGCAGCCATGCTAAATTGCCTGTAGTGTTCGGTACATTAGTCAGAGGGGAAATGGGTCTGGGTGGGTTACTCTTCGGAGGGTCGGTGTGGACTGGTTGGGCCGAAGGGCCTGTTTCCACACTGTTAGGGGTATCTAATCTAATCGTTTCGGGCAAAAGCCCTTCATCAGGAATGTGCAGGAATTCGCCGGCTCCTCAGATGCTGCCTGACTTGCTGTGCTTTTCCAGCACCACACTCTCGACTCTATCCTTAGTATCCGGGCTTACCTCCTACCAGGCCCTGGGGACTTGCCTACCCTAGCATTTCTCAAGACGCCCAATACCACCTCCTTCGTAATGACCTGCCCCAGAATATCAACATGGCCCTCCCTAATCTTAACACCATCCATCGTAAATACCAATACAACATACTCATCAAAGACCTCACCCATTTCCACTGGCTCCTCATATAAATTCTTTTCTTTGTCCACTACCATTTCCCGAGTGACTCTTTTGTTCCTAATATTTGGATGAAATACCTTAATTCCATTTGACAACAATTTCCATGGTCCCTTTTAGCCCTCCTAATTCCTTGTTTCTCTCCAGCTGCCTTGATATTCCTCAAGGAACTTTGCTGATTTCAAATCTTTCTTTTTCTGATCAACTGAGTGTTTGTTATCCCACATGTCAGTGACATGTTGCAGTAACCCACCCACTCTCTCGCTCTGATATTCCCATCTCACCCAGTATAATATCCCACCCTCGCAATCCAGCATTGCGCTCCAATCGACCAATATCGCACTCAGCCTGCTGGCATTACACTCAGCCCAATATTACGTACGGCAGGTCTGATATCTCACCAACCCCACGCAATATCTCCCCGTCTAGTATCTCACTCCCCAGAACAAGCCTATGTTTCAAAGAAATGTTGGATAGCGTCAGAAATGGCCATGATGTTTTTACAAAGAATTCACGTTGGGTGTTAGTGTGGGTAAAAGACAGATGTGATGCAGCAATTAGCCGGGACTGTATTGCTAATTACTTCCAACCATAATAAATTGTTAGTTTTCTATTTGTTTCCAGGTTCCTATGTTCAATTTCCCCGACTCCATTCCAACTCTGCCAGTTATCCCATCCTCCACGTTTGATATGCCATTCCTCAGGTCCAATTCCCATTCCGATATCGCACTCAGCCAATCCAGCGTCGCACACACAAATTCCGATACCACAATCCTCCCGGGATATCACACACTCCCATTCAGATATCACAATCCTCCCAGGATATCTCACACTCCCATCCCGATATCACAATCCTCCCGGGATATCACACACTCCCATCCCGATATCACAATCCTCCCGGGATATCACACACTCCCATCCCGATATCACAATCCTCCCGGGATATCTCACACACTCCCATCCCGATGCCACAATCCTCCCGGGATATCTCTCACTCCCATCCCGATACCACAATCCTCCCGGGATATCTCTCACTCCCATCCCGATATCACACAATCCTCCCGGGATATCTCTCACTCCCATCCCGATATCACAATCCTCCCGGGATATCTCACACTCTCCCATCCCGATACCACAATCCTCCCGGAATATCACACACTCCCATCCCGATACCACAATCCTCCCGGGATATTACACTCTCCCATCCCGATATCATAGTCCTCCCGGGATATCACACACTCCCATCCCGATACCACAATCCTCCCGGGATATTACACACTCCCATCCCGATATCATAGTCCTCCCGGGATATCACTGCAATCCTCTGTGGATGTCACACACTGCCAGTCTGATATCAAACTCACCTAATCCTACATCCCATTTTCCCAATCCATACTCTCCTGGTCTGTTATATCTTTACTGGTCTGATATCTCCACTCTCCTGGTCTAATACACTACTCTCCCCCTTCAATAAGTTTCTCGTATAACCAGTTATCTAACTCACCTGACGCAATATCCTGCTTTTCCGGTTTAATATAAGTCCCTCCATGTCCAATATCCCACTCTCCCAATGTTCTTTCACTTACCTTTCCCGATATCATACCCTTCCAGTTCAAAATGCCTACTCCCCATATTTAATATCACACACTCCGCAAACATGATATCCCACTTCCACCTGGCCTGACTATGGAATCTCCCAGACCTTTGACCCACTCTCCCAGTCAGGGATCCCACCTCCTCAGCGAGATAGCTTACTCTGCCATTTAATATCCCACTCCCCCCCCTGACCAATATTGCCGTCTCCAAGTCTGGTCGCACCCACTCTCCAGGTCTGATTGACCACAGGTCCTGATGAAGGGCTTTTGCTGCTCGATTTCGCTGCTCCTTGGATGCTGCCTGACCTGCTGTGCTCTTCTAGCACCACTAGTCGATTTCGCTGCTCCTCAGATGCTGCCTGACCTGCTGTGCTCTTCCAGCACCACTAATCCAGAATCTGATTGAGCACTTGCCCAGTTTCTCCTTGTCCAATATCCAACATTTTCCATATCCAATATCTCAGTTCCCAAGTGCACTCAGAGAGCTCTATTGCACAGAAACACGCCCTTTGACCTATCATATTCGTGCTGGCCAATACCACTGAATTACTAGAGTTCCATTTTCCCCAACTCTTAGCCCTATATCCTTAATTCCCATGGAATTGGAAATGTGCACTTAAATCTTTCTTGAATGTTAAAATGTTCCTGCCTCTCCTACCCAAACAGGTTCCATATTTCCATCACCTTCTGCCTGAGAAACATTTT
>NW_025211517.1:10458-23524 GCF_004010195.1 Chiloscyllium plagiosum
CAATCTACACGCCCTGGTCACTGATCCCACCAACAAGGCGGGGGGGGGGGGGGGGGAATATTTCTTCCTCTCACCCCTATCTATGCCCTCTCATCATTTTAGACATCTCAGTCATGTCCCCCCCTCTGTCAATCTCCTCTGCTCTGAGGAAAACAACCCCAGACTGTCCAATCTCTCTCCATCCCTGAAACGTAAGAATCCTACACATTGACCACAGTTCAGCCTTCAGCACCTCGAGACTGATGACTAAACTCAGTGATCTCGGACTAAGCCCCACTCTCTGTAACTGGGTCCTCCGTTCCCTGACCCACAGGCCACAGTCAGTGAAGACTGGGGACAATATTACATCCTCACCAACACTCAACACTGGAGCCCCCCCCCAGGGGTGCGTACTCAGCCCCCTACTGTACTCACTGTATACCCATGACTGCGTCACCAAATACCAGACGAATACCATTTACACATTCACTGACGACACCACCACAGTCGGTCGAATCTCAGATGGCGATGAAACAGACTACAGATGGGAGGGGGGCTGAGGAAATTTGGTATGATGGTACCAACTTTTATAGGTGCCCCATCGAGAGCATCCTGTCTGGATGTGTCACTACCTGGTATGGCAACTGTACCATTCAAGATCGGAGACGGTTACAGAGAGTGGGGAACTCGGCCCGGACAGTCACAAAGGCCAACCTCCCATCTACAGAATCCATCTCCCAGGCCCGTTGTCAAGGAAAGGCCGCCAGCGTTCTCAAAGCTCCATCCCACTCTGGCAATGTTTATCTACAACCTCTACCATCGGGGGGAGGGTACAGACGCCTGAACACACGCACCAGCCGGTTTCGTAACAGCTTCTACCCTCCTGCTGTTAGAACACCGATCGGCCTCACAAACACTTAACATTCGCCTGTCCCTGTGTTTTTGTTGTTGCCGCTGTGTATCTGTTATTTACTATCGATGCTACTTAACTCTGTGATCGGCCTGTATTGCTCACAGACAAAGCTTCTCACTGTGCCTCGGTACATGTGACAATAAATTCAATTCAATTCATTCAATTCAAACTCTCCGGGCCCCCCACGGTAACATCCTGGTAAATCTCCCTGTACACCCTCTCCCAGTGCTACCCCATCCCTTGGAGAATGGGGATTCCTGAACTGCAGACAGTACTCTCACTGTGTGGCCTAACCAATGTCTTAGACAATTCCAGCATCACCTCCCTGCTCCGAAACTCTTGGCCGATAAAGGCGAGGGTCCTGTAATCCTTGTTAACCCCTTACTCTCTCCATCTGACCTGACACCATAAGGGACCGGTGGACATACATACCCAGCTCCCTCTGACCCTCAGTGTTTCCCAGGGTCCTATTGCCCATGCTGTATTCCCTTGCCTTGTTTGGCCTGGCCAAGTGCATCATCTCCCGTTGATTAGCCTGTCTGACCAGCCCATCTAATCTCCTCCTGTAATCGTCGGCTCTCCGCCTCGTTACTCACCGCCCCACTAATTCTTATATCATCTGCAAACTGTTTCACCAGCCGTCCTACGTTTAAGTCTGAACCATTTACGCAAAATGAAGGGTATGTCGGCTAGTTTGTTGTTAGAGTAGGAGAAAAGGCTGGCACAGCATCGAGGGCCAAAGGGCCTGGAGTGTGCTTTACTATAAACAGCAAGTACCCCGACGCTCACCTCTGTGGGACCCCACTGAATAGACTTCCAGTGAGAAAAAAATGTCCCTCAACTGTTACTCTCAGCTTCCTGTGACTCCAGCCAATTGTGAATCCAAATCCCTTGGATCCCACAGACTTTTGCCTTTGCTATCAATTTTGCTGTCCATGCAGGAGTATTCAACTCCCCCAGTCAATATCCCATGCTTTCAGTCCAATATCCCACTCTCCTCATCCAATATCACATTGACTAGCTCCTATCCCTGACCTCACAATGTCCTATTTTATTGTCTAACAGCCCAGGAACACACTCTCCATATCCTATATTCAACATCGCATTTTCTCTGTCCTTAATCCCACCCTCCCATCCCGACACCAAACTCTCCCAGTCCAGTATCCCATGCCCCAAGTCTATCAGCACTTCCCTAGTACACTGTCCTGCTGCAGTGCATTCTTTCAGTCCAATATAGAACATGGAACAGTACAGCTAAGCAACAGGCCCTTCGGCATTTCAATTCTGGGAAAAAGTTTCTGACCATCAACTCTCTCTGTGCATCTCATCATTTTATAGACTTCTATCAAGTCTCCCCTCAGCTTCTGTCGTCCCAGAGACAACAGTCTGAGTTTTTCCAGCCTCTCCTTACAGCGCATATCCTCCAATCCAGGCAGCTTCCTGGTAAACCTGTTCTGCTCCCTCTCCAAAGCCTCCACATCCTTCCTGTAATGTGGGGACCAGAATTGAACACAGTACTCTCAGTGCGGACCAACCAAACTCTTATAAAGCTGCAACATGACATCCTGCCTGAACACACGCACCAGCCGGTTTCGTAACAGCTTCTACCCTCCTGCTGTTAGAACACCGATCGGCCTCACAAACACTTAACATTCGCCTGTCCCTGTGTTTTTGTTGTTGCCGCTGTGTATCTGTTATTTACTATCGATGCTACTTAACTCTGTGATCGGCCTGTATTGCTCACAGACAAAGCTTCTCACTGTGCCTCGGTACATGTGACAATAAATTCAATTCAATTCACACACCCCCCCCCAAAGTCTTCAGCCATTGGATCTCAACTCCACCTGCTCCCTCCCAACCCGTCACCACATTCCAAACCCCTGGGTCACCTTTGTACATCTAACCAGCCACCCCACCATGGATTCCACATTCCCCACCCCTCTGTCTGAAGGAATTCCTCCTGGTCTCTGCTCCAAATCCTTTTCCTCACCCTTTTCCTAAAGCTATGCCCTCTCTTGTCCCGCGGGGGAAACGGTCTCTACGTCCCCTTCGCCAATCCCCTTTCACATCTCTTCTGCCTCGATTCAATCTCGTCTCGTTCCTCTGAACTGCCTTCGATCCAGCGACATCGGTCCTTGAAGAAGGGACTCTGTCCTATTCCTCGCTCCTTCAACTGACGGGCAACAAACATGGGAACCATCACCCAAACCTTTGTCTGTGATTCCACCTCCCCGCGCCCGAACCTCAGCCAGAAGCTGGGACTAACAGCAAGGATCCCCCAGGGTCCACTGACCCTTCTCTGCCTCTGAAAACCGACTGAGTATTTTTCACCCAGAGGGTGGTGTGTGTATGGAATGAGCTGCCAGAGGAAGTGGTGGAGGCTGGTACAATTGCAACATTTAAGAAGCAGTTGGATGGGTATATGAATAGGAAGGGTTTGGAGGGATACGGGCCGGGTGCTGGCAGGTGGGACTAGATTGGGTTGGGATATAGGGTCGGCATGGACGGGTTGGACCGAAGGGTCTGTTTCCGTGCTGTACATCTCTATGACTGGTTGAGACCACCATCGAGAGACTCTCCTTCTGAACCCTCTCACCTGAGGCATGGCCACCCTCAGGTTAAACCACCACCAGCCGTCTCTCTCTCTCTCTCTCTCTGTCTGTGTGTGTGTCTCTCTCTCTCTCTGTCTGTGTGTGTCTCTCTCTCTCTCTCTGTCTGTCTGTGTCTCTCTCTCTCTCTCTGTCTCACACACATGGGGAGACACATAGAGCTCTGCAGCTACAGCAAACGATTGGGAAAGCTGCCAGAATGTATTGGGTTTATTGCGAGGGGAATTGACTGGAAGGGTATGCAGGGCACTGGAGCCTCTGTCCGTCCAGAAGGATGTTAACGGACTGACAGCGGTTCAGAGAAGGCTTCCCTGACTAATACCTGGAATAGGTAAGTTAGCGATGAGGACAGGCTGGAGGGGGGGGGGTGGAATTGGAGTTTCAAAGAGGCGGTTTGGTTAAAACAGAGTAGATGCTGTGTGGGCGTGGAGTCAATGTTTCCTGTTTGGAGGGAAACAAAATCAAGACAAATTTGAAAATATCTTTCTCCCCCAAGGGTTGAGGGTCTTTGGAACTTCCCTTTCTCAAAAAACAGTGGAAAATTCTAATCGTTTTAAGGCAGGGTCAATAGATTGACAAACAAGGGAAGGGGTGAAGGTTACAGGAGAGAGAGAGACAGGAAATGAGAAGGAATTCAATTGGCTCTGGTCTGAATGAACAACACAGCAGGCTCAAGGGGCTGAATGGCCTACTGGATGGTGTAACATTCTGCCTCAGAGAAGGTAGCGTTAGCCTTTGAGTGCCTGCACTGCAGACTTAGCTGAGTGATACCTGGTCAAAGCGTCACATTACACGGAGAGGTTACACAAACAAGGGATTGTGTTCCTTGGGATTCAGAAGGCTAACGGATGATTTCGCGACAATTTTGTAAACCTCTATAAGGTCACCCCTCAGCCTCCGACGCTCCAGGGAAAACAGCCCCAGCCTGTTCAGCCTCTCCCTGTAGCTCAGATCCTCCAACCCTGGCAACATCCTTGTAAATCTTTTCTGAACCCTTTCAAGTTTCACAACATCTTTCCGATAGGAAGGAGACCAGAACTCCAAGGTCTCTTTATTCAGCAACACTCCCTGGGACCTTACCATTAAGTGTATAAGTCTTGCTAAGATTTGCTTTCCCAAAATGCAGCACCTCGCATTTATCTGAATTAAACTCCATCTGCCACTTCTCAGCCCAATGGCCCATCTGGTCCAGATCCTGTTATAAGGCATGCGCACCAAGGGACGTGAACTGTAGAAAGCCTGAATATCAGAAGGGGAGGCACGAGGCAGGGAAAGTGTGATTTTGCAATTTATTGCTAAAGGCCATAGGGATAGCGAAGGGTTGCTGCGGCTGACCAATCATTAATGAGACCACATCTGGTGTACTGTGTCCTGTTCTGGCTGGTGTACCTGAGGGACTGAGTTATATTGGAGGCAGTTCATAAGAGTTTCTCTTGATTGATTCCTTGGGGGGTGTTGTAGAACAGAGGGGCCTGGGGGTTCAGGTACACGATTCTTTGAAGTTTGTGTCACAGGGAGGTTAAGGAGGGTTTAATCCTTTGAGTACAGGAGTTGGGAACATCATTTTGGGATTGTACAGGACATTGGTGAGGCCTCTTCTGGAATATTGTGTTCAGTTCTTGTCTTCCTGATACAAGAAGGAAATTATTAAACCAGAGAGGGTACAGAAGAGATTTACCAGGGTGTTCTTGGGGCATAAGGTTTGAGCTGTAAGGAGAGACTGGGTAGGCTGGGAGTTTTCTCATTGGAGCTCGGTGGTAACCATATAGAGCTTTATAAAATCATGAGGGGCATGGAGAGGGTAAATAGACAAAGTCTTTTCCCTGGGGTGGGGGATTTCAAGACTATGGGCATATTTTTAAGGTGAGAGGAGGGAGATTTTAAAAAGAGGTGAGGGCAGTTGTTTGGTTCCCCAAAGTGTTTCGCACACGGAATGCACATGCTGAGGGAGTAATGGATCCAGGCACAGTTACAATGTTTAAAAGACATTTAGGAAAGTCCATGGATATAAGAATGGTTTGGAGGGGTATGGGCCTAGTGTGGGCAGGTGGGACCGGTTTGGAGGAGTATGGGCCTAGTGCAGGCAGGTGGGACCGGTTTGGAGGGGTATTGGCCTAGTGCAGGCAGGTGGGACCGGTTTGGAGGGGTATGGGCCTAGTGCAGGCAGGTGGGACCGGTTTCATCTGGGATTATGGTCGGTGTGGACTGAAGGGTCCGTTTCCTGACTGGATGATGGAACGTGGTTAATTGAACTAACTCGCGTTTCACACAGTCCCAGTCGACCCAAGTTCCATTCTGCAGGAGTTCACAGAACATTCAAAAGGTGACAAAGCATCCCCATGGATACGAGAGAAACAAAAACTGAAAAGCAGTATGTAAATGTAACTTTTTAAAGAAATGTTTTGCGGTTTACATATGAAAGAAGTGAAACTATCATGGTCATTCTAACGGGTGAGAGTCTTAACAAACAATCGAGGTATTTTTCAATGTATAAATTTCAGTGACATTACACTGTGGACCTTTGCTATAAATTCTGTGCCTTACAATCTTATTCTCCACTACCACCTGATGAAGGAGCGTCGCTCCGAAAGCTAGTGTGCTTCCAATTAAACCTGTTGGACTATAACCTGGTGTTGTGTGAGTTTTAACTTTGTACACCCCAGTCCAACACCGGCATCTCCGAATCATGTGTAAATGAAGCTAGGATGATATGACGAGATACTTTCTCACACAGTGAGTCGTTAGGGTGCAGGGTGCACTGCCTGGGAACACAGTGAGAGACAGCTCCATTGAGGTATTTGTGAGGGATGGTTTGGTTTGAAATACTGCGTGAGGAACTGGGTAATAGACCCAGTACGTGCACGGAGAGAATGGAGAACTCCTCTGTTATTATATTGGGTAGCAGTTCCGTTCCAATTCTCAGGAATATCCTGGATGGAAACGTAAGGATTAAACAGGCCGGCTATCAACCAGCCCCTTCCCTGCTGCCCGGAAGCCCCTGAGGATCAGGACTCTATCTCATCCAGTAGACAAAATCCCTCCTTATAACTCAAACACCCCTTTCCCGGCAACATCCTAGTAAATCTCTTCTCAATCCCAACAGACTCAGCTACGCTCCCAATGGATCGAACTAGCTTAACTTCCAAAGGATTGCAAAAACATTCAGGACAGCTCCCACAACTAAGAGTTGAAATGGGTGTGACAGGCAGCCAATGAAAGGGATTAATTCCCATTGTGTCCAATCCCAAGGTTACCTGGTCTTTCCTGTTTAATAGAATCCCAACTGTCCTTCCCCAGGTATGGAAAGATGCAGACCCTAGCGTACTGACAGAATGCTCATTCCTGATGAGGGGCTTCCCCCCCGAAACGTCGATGTTCCTGCTCCTCGGATTGCTGCCTGACCTGCTGCGCTTTTCCAGCACCACCCTGATCTAGACTCTGCTCTCCAGCATCTGCAGTCCTCACGTTTGCCTAGAATGCTGACACCTCAAGGCAGTAAGCGTTGAAGAACACTCATTCTATACACTCTGAAAGAATTATGTCAGTTCCCGTTCAGCACAGAGAACACCAGTCTGCTGTCTCTCAATGATCGAACCAGAGCCCATCTATAGAGTTACAATGAATCCAAAATTATAATCCCATATCGCTCCCAAAATCAGCTCCTGACCATTCCCAACAAGTCAAATGTCCTATCGCTCTAAACACCCAATGGATCAAACCATTACCATCCATACAATCCCCTTAGATGAAATCCCAATCTATTCTATCCAATTCCTCTGGTCAATTCCATGGTCAGTCTATACTCTGGCACTGGCTGGTGTTAGTGGGTTTGAGCTGATTAGCTCGGCACTTCACTGATTATACTCTGGAATGCAGTTACTAATTCTGCATTTGACTACATCCCATCTCCCCATGCCCACTTGGAGAAGGTGAGGGTGAGCTGTCATCTTGAACCGCTGCAGTCCATGTGCTGTGGGTAGACCCACAATGCCCTTAGAGTCATAGAGATGTACAGCACGGAAACAGACCCTTCGGTCCAACCCGTCCATGCTGACCAGATATCCCAACCCAATCTAGTCCCACCTGCCAGCACCCGGCCCATATCCCTCCAAACCCTTCCTATTCATATACCCATCCAGATGCCTCTTAAATGTTGCAATTGTACCAGCCTCCACCACATCCCCTGGCAGCTCATTCCATACACGTACCACCCTCTGGGGGAAAAGGTTGCCCCTTAGGTCCCTTTTAAATTTCCCTCTCTAAAGGACATTTCCTGAATTAACTTTATTTTAATTCGAGATTTTAATTTTATTGAATTCAAATGATGGCATTCGAAACCTCTCTCCCCAGAACTGGCTTTCACCAATTTACCAACACTGCTACCACACCAGCCCCCATCCCCCCCCCTTCAGTCCCAGGGGAAGAGGGGCTGGGGTCTGGGAGACACAGGGTTCAGGGCCAGGCTCGGCCGGGCTGTGGGAGACTGGAGGGAGGTTAGGTTCATGGGCTAAAGGAGGCAGTAGCGGAGGGGACTGGGTACACACAGGGCAGTAATCAGGACACAGTGTGGCCCTATTGGAGACTGAGCCTACACCAAGGGGCTGCTGCACTGGCAGAGGGAGCAGTCTCTTCCAACCCCAGGACTGACCCTTACACCTCAGGGAGCTGTGAGAGATCCCAGACACCGCACAGGCAGTTAGACAGAGCAGAGCCCTGTCACACAGCAATAATAACAGGACAACCAGCGACATTAGCAGGTACCTGTTGTGGAATCTTGCTATGCACAATGTAGCATTTCCTACAATCAAACCAAACGTCACATCCATCATTGTCTGTGTGACCCTCTCTCACTGTGTCTCTCTCTGTCTGTGTCTCTGTGTCTGTGTGACCCTCTCTCACTGTGTCTCTCTCTGTCTGTGTCTCTGTGTCTGTGTGACCCTCTCTCTCACTGTGTCTCTCTCTGTCTGTGTCTCTGTGTCTGTGTGACCCTCTCTCACTGTGTCTCTCTCTGTCTGTGTCTCTGTGTCTGTGTGACCCTCTCTCACTGTGTCTCTCTCTGTCTGTGTCTCTGTGTCTGTGTGACCCTCTCTCACTGTGTCTCTCTCTGTCTGTGTCTCTGTGTCTGTGTGACCCTCTCTCACTGTGTCTCTCTCTGTCTGTGTCTCTGTGTCTGTGTGACCCTCTCTCACTGTGTCTCTCTCTGTCTGTGTCTCTGTGTCTGTGTGACCCTCTCTCACTGTGTCTCTCTCTGTCTGTGTCTCTGTGTCTGTGTGACCCTCTCTCACTGTGTCTCTCTCTGTCTGTGTCTCTGTGTCTGTGTGACCCTCTCTCACTGTGTCTCTCTCTGTCTGTGTCTCTGTGTCTGTGTGACCCTCTCTCACTGTGTCTCTCTCTGTCTGTGTCTCTGTGTCTGTGTGACCCTCTCTCACTGTGTCTCTCTCTGTCTGTGTCTCTGTGTCTGTGTGACCCTCTCTCACTGTGTCTCTCTCTGTCTGTGTCTCTGTGTCTGTGTGACCCTCTCTCACTGTGTCTCTCTCTGTCTGTGTCTCTGTGTCTGTGTGACCCTCTCTCACTGTGTCTCTCTCTGTCTGTGTCTCTGTGTCTGTGTGACCCTCTCTCACTGTGTCTCTCTCTGTCTGTGTCTCTGTGTCTGTGTGACCCTCTCTCACTGTGTCTCTCTCTGTCTGTGTCTCTGTGTCTGTGTGACCCTCTCTCACTGTGTCTCTCTCTGTCTGTGTCTCTGTGTCTGTGTGACCCTCTCTCACTGTGTCTCTCTCTGTCTGTGTCTCTGTGTCTGTGTGACCCTCTCTCACTGTGTCTCTCTCTGTCTGTGTCTCTGTGTCTGTGTGACCCTCTCTCACTGTGTCTCTCTCTGTCTGTGTCTCTGTGTCTGTGTGACCCTCTCTCACTGTGTCTCTCTCTGTCTGTGTCTCTGTGTCTGTGTGACCCTCTCTCACTGTGTCTCTCTCTGTCTGTGTCTCTGTGTCTGTGTGACCCTCTCTCACTGTGTCTCTCTCTGTCTGTGTCTCTGTGTCTGTGTGACCCTCTCTCACTGTGTCTCTCTCTGTCTGTGTCTCTGTGTCTGTGTGACCCTCTCTCACTGTGTCTCTCTCTGTCTGTGTCTCTGTGTCTGTGTGACCCTCTCTCACTGTGTCTCTCTCTGTCTGTGTCTCTGTGTCTGTGTGACCCTCTCTCACTGTGTCTCTCTCTGTCTGTGTCTCTGTGTCTGTGTGACCCTCTCTCACTGTGTCTCTCTCTGTCTGTGTCTCTGTGTCTGTGTGACCCTCTCTCACTGTGTCTCTCTCTGTCTGTGTCTCTGTGTCTGTGTGACCCTCTCTCACTGTGTCTCTCTCTGTCTGTGTCTCTGTGTCTGTGTGACCCTCTCTCACTGTGTCTCTCTCTGTCTGTGTCTCTGTGTCTGTGTGACCCTCTCTCACTGTGTCTCTCTCTGTCTGTGTCTCTGTGTCTGTGTGACCCTCTCTCACTGTGTCTCTCTCTGTCTGTGTCTCTGTGTCTGTGTGACCCTCTCTCTCACTGTGTCTCTCTCTGTGTCTCTGTGTCTGTGTGACCCTCTCTCACTGTGTCTCTCTCTGTCTGTGTCTCTGTGTCTGTGTGACTCGCTGTGTGTCTTTGTCTCTCTGTCTGTGTCTCTCTGTCTGTGTGACTCTCTCAACATGTGCCTCTCTCTGTTTATTTCTCTCTGTCTGTCTGTGACTCTGTCTGTGTGACTCTGTCTCTCTGTGTGTCTCTCACTGTGTCTCACTGTCTGTGTGACTAACTCTGTCTGTGTGACTAACTCTGTGTCTCTGTCTGTGTGTCTCTGTCTGTGTGACTCTCTCTCTCTCTCTGTGTGCCTCTCACTGTTTGTGTGACTCTCCCTGGGTGACTCTGTCTGTCTGTGTGTGACTCTCTCTCTCTGTGTGTCTCTCACTGTCTGTGTGACTCTCTCTCTCTCTGTGCCTCTCACTGTTTGTGTGACTCTGCCTGTGTGACTCTGTCTGTGTGTGTCTCTCACTGTCAGTGTGTCTCTGTCTGTGTGTCTCTCATTGTCTGTGTGACTCTGTGACACTCTCTCTGTCCATGTGACTCTGTCTCTGTGTGTCTCTCACTGTGTGACTGTCTGTCTGTGTGACTCTGTCTGTCTGTGGGACTCTGTCTGTGTGACTCTTTCTGTGTGTGTGTGTGTGTCTCTCACTGTCTGTGTGATTGTGTGTCTCTCACTGTCTGTGTGTCTCTGTCTGTGTGACTCTCTCTGTCTGTCTCTCACTGTCTGTGTGACTCTGTCTGTGTGACTCTGTCTGTCTGTCTCTCACTGCCTGTGTGACTCTGTCTCTCTGTGACTGTGTGTCTCTCACTGTCTGTGTGTCTCTGTCTGTGTGACTCTGTCTCTCTGTGTGTGTCTCTCACTGTCTGTGTGACTCTCTCTGTGAGACACTCTGTCTGTGTGTGACTCTGTCTGTGGGACTCTGTCTGTGGGACTCTGTGTGTGTCTCTCACTGTCTGTGGGACTCTGTGTGACTCTGTCTCTCTGTGACTGTGTGTCTCTCACTGTCTGTGTGACTCTGTCTCTCTGTGTCTCTCGCTGTGTAACTCTGTCTGTCTGTGTGTGTCTCTCACTGTCTGTGTGACTCTCTCTGTCTCTCTGTGTGTGTCTCTCTCTCTCCCCCTTTCTCTCACTCCCTCTCCTGTCTCTTGGTCTCTCTCCTACCCCATTTCTGTTTCCTTCCTGGTTTCTCTCTTTGCCCCTGTGTCTTTGTCTCTCTCTGTCAGTCTCTTTTCTCCCTGTGTCTCTCTGTGACCCATTCCCTGCACCTGTCTTGTAATTTCTCTCTCTCTCTCTCTCTCTCTCTCTCCCTCCCCTCTTATCTCTGTACATCTTGCCTCTGTCTGCCTACATCAATGTGTTCAGCTGACAGGGACATTCTCGATTTGAAGACCTGCTCCTTTTCCTGACTGGTTAATATTGAAGGAGGTTTCACTGAATAATGCAGCAGACGCGATGTGGTCAGGAAATGGTGTTCATGTCAGGTTTTCCAGTCACTGGTGAGAGACCAGGGAGCAGCTTACACAGAGGGGTTGAAATTCCCCCAGGGTCTCCGAGCTGCGGCCTCACAGGGAAACCTTACAGGAACACCTCCAGGTATCGGGAACTGCAATAGCAGAGGGAAACACTGAGCACTGAGGGGACTGAGGAACTGTACAAGAGAAGGACCAGGCCCACACACAGCCACTGACTCACACTGTGCCCTCCCATCCCCCCCCAGAGACACTCAGTGTCTCCCAGTGACACTGACCCACTCACCTGAGCCCCTCATTTGCACTCAATACCCCTCATCCAACTGTTCATCCTCATCTTCAGAGTCCTACAGCACGGAAACAGACCCTTCGGTCCATCCAGCCAGTGCTGAACATAATCCCCAAACTAAACCAGCCCCACCTGCCCGCTCCTGAGAAGGGAAAAATATAAAAGGGGCAATGTTTTCACACAGAGGGTGGTACGTGTATGGAATGAGCTGCCAGAGGATATGGTGGAGGCTGGTACAATTGCAACATTTAAGCGCCATCTGGATGGGTATATGAATAGGAAGGGTTTGGATGGGATACGGGCCGGGTGCTGGCAGGTGGGACTAGATTGGGTTGGGATATCTGGTCGGCAGGGACGGGTTGGGCCGAAGGGTCTGTTTCAATGTCGTACATCTCTACGACTCTGTGATGTCTTTTTAAACCTTTCTGCTCTCTCTTTAAAAATGTGCCGCTTAGTCTTGAAATCCCTCACCCTGGGGAAAGGACACTTACCATTATCTGTACCCCTCAGCCTCGTACATCCCGGTGAAACAAAACCCCAGCCTATCCAGCATCTCCTTCCTAACTCGATGCCCGCCCATTCCTGGTAAACCTCTCCTAAATCCTGTCCAGGTTAACAACGTCCTTCCTACAACAAGGCAACTGGAACTGAACACTGGTGAGACCCCTTTTTGGTGCACAACGTCCTGCCCATCCCCACCTTCCTGCCTTTTCTCTGTTACTGATTGAGGATCCGAGTGTCTTAGCCCGGAATCTATTGGATGAGAAGCCTCATCCTATTTTCCCGGGCTCACTCCGGTCGGAGAGGAGGAATCCGCCCTCACCTCAGTCTGTATCTCCTCCTCTCTCACCCCCTTCCTTTGAAATCCTCCGCCTCCCCACCCCACGTTGTCCTTCCTTCCGCCCCAATGCAGGCGCTACACAAATTCCATCGGTTTGGTGAGCCCCGGGAGGGGTCTGCCCCTGGGGAGAGGGTCATCAGGGCAGTGAGGGTGAGCTGCGAGGGGTTGTCAGAGTGCCATGGAGGGTAGGATGCCCCTGTCCCTCTGAGCTGTATAATGACACACTGACTGGCCATTATGGCCTGATGGGAAATGGCTGACACGTTGGGGCTCAGTGCAGCCTCCATGTGTACCTCTTGGGGATCGAGAGCCTCTCCCAGGCCCCACTCTCCAACCCTCGGCTCCATCACCCTCACCCCTACACGCACACACTCTCTCTCTCTCTCACACCCGCACACACTCTCTCTCTCTCACTCTCA
>NW_025211518.1:0-2806 GCF_004010195.1 Chiloscyllium plagiosum
TTGTGCAGCCTGCTTGGTGTTCAGAATTTGTCTGCACGCAGCAATCTTGCGGAAAGTCTATTGCAAAGTGGATATCGCTTTCATCGCTGCGACCACGCAGCATTTAACATCTGAGCCCCAAGTGCCTCAGATGAAAAGAATCCGAGTGAAACCTTCACTCACTGAGAGTCATCCCACGGCCTTGAGCTGCGGAACTGCAGACAGTTCAACACGGAAGGGATGATTAAAAATGAACCATTGTTGCTCCCTCAGCCTCTCTGTCCCAGAGACAGGCAGTGGGACGGCATAAACACGTAGCATCATTCTCCCGCCGAGAGAGGCGGTCCAGCCCATCGTGTCCAAGGCGACTCTCTGCCACTTTGCTCTCTCTGAAATGATTCACAATCGGTGATATCTGTCCGAATACTAAGGGACTGTGTCTGAGTGGTGATACAGTTTCTGACATGCTGATCGTCTTGTCATCCACGTCCGAATCGGCGAGGCGAATTACGGCAGGCAAGGCACGAAAGCACAATGTATGCGTCTCAGCTCATTGGCATCTCAGAGAAGTGGTTTTGCGATTCAATTCATAGGAAACCGACGAAGAACAGGAGAAGACCACTCAGACCTCCAAAAGCAAGTTACTTGAACGGTGTGAATTTCGCGAGAGTATCGGTATGATTCGGGGAATTCAGACACACAGGAAGTCGTTGAAAAGCAAGATGCTGAACGGAGGACCATCACTCAGGAAAGTCGCTCCAGGAGACATTGAACAAAAGCAGAGGATGGTTTCGAACCAACGACCTCTGGGTTATGGGCACAGCACGCTCCCGCTGCGCCACCCTGCTCCTGCACACAGTGCCGTTTTCCACAGGTCCCTTCAGCCGTTCGTCTGGCACGTGGCATGCACGTTCGAGACTGATGTCAAAGTTCTCCACTGCTGTCGTCTTATATGGTGTTGCGCAGACGTATGGAGACTGTGCAAATATAAACTTTTTCTAACTTCCCACATTGTGTTGGTCGAACTGTGATTTCACTCTGAATAGATGCCATGCGGCCCACCTTCGCTCTGCTGGGTCGACACAGTAAGTAAATGTGGGTCTCTATTCGTTTCATTCTCTTGCCTTCTCCATGTAGTTCTGCACATTGTTACTTTAAGCATGACCACCGGATTCCCGTTTGCTTCTAATGAATCTGCCTCTTTGTCAGTATCAGTTAGGGATTGACTGACCCCAATCACTCCCTGTACGAAAGCGTTCTTCCTAATGTCACTTTTGGTTCTTTTCCCCATGACTTTAAAACTCTGCCGAATCGTTGCCGATGCTTTCAGGCGTGGGACATTTTGACTACATTACTTTCTCTGTCTCGACTTCGCATGACTTGGAAAGCTTCAATCGGGCCAGATTTCAAACTTCTGTTCTCCCAGGAGAGCTGTCCTAAATTTCCAATCGACCCTAATCGCTGACATCCATCAAACACCGCACCATTCACGTCAACCTTTTCAACGGTATCTCCAATCATTTCGCTTCGCTGCTTTCTGTCTCATTGGTACGCCAGGGAACCCAACCTCGTTTAACGAAGGTGCTTTTCTGAGAAAATTAAACAGGCACTTTTGCACAAGTCATGAAACGCGGGCCCGTCGGGCATTTAAACCCGGAGGTCTCGCATGTCTGCGTCGATGCAAACCCAAAGGGAGAATCACACCCCTCGACCAACAAGCCAAACAGAATGCCTGCCTGCGTCCCCGCTCTTCCTCTTGAACCAGCTGAGTCTTGCTCAGAGTGAAGTATAGTTGACATTGAACAGGCTGGGCTATTTTCTCTGGAATGTCGGAGGCTGAAGGGTGACTTTATGGAGGTTTACACAATTATGAGGGGTATGGATAGGATAAATAGGCAAAATCGTTTCCCTGGGGTCGGGGAGTCAAGAATTAGAGGGCATAGATTTAGGGTGAGAGGGGAAAGATATAAAAGAGACCCTCTCTACTGGCAGAAAATTAAACCGTTTTCTTTCTAAACTTTTCTCAGACACCAGAGTGACCAGTGACAAGCATTGCCCTCCTCAACATAGGGTACAGAGAACAGGAGAAGACCCCGCAGACCTCCATTTCAGTGTGTCATTTCAACTGTGCATACTGGGCCTGTGTATCAATGTGAAATATTTACATCGAAGTTTTTTGGGAAGCAGATGAGAAGGCGAGGTGCACAACAGTGCGCCGTTATACGAGAAAGCTGCTAAAGACGACATTGAGTGAATAGGAAAGAGCTGGCGGGAAAGAGAGCAATGCACACTGGAGACTCGGAGCCTGCTGAAACTTGCTCAGTGTGAAATACATTCCACTTTGCTCCAAGAATTGCAAGCAGCAAAGAGTTTCCAGAACATCGGCTTGTCATTCTGTCCCCGGGATGCGGTTTCTGACTTGCGGATCGTCTTGTCATTCACGTCAAACGGCGATTTGAACCCAGGATCTCTCGCACGTCTGTGTCGAAGGAGACCCAAAGCGAAAAATCATACTCCTCGACCAACGAGCCACACAGCAGCCACTTCTCCGGCCCCGCACTACCTCTTGAACCAGCTGAGTCTTGCTCAGAGTGAAATATAGTTGACATTGAACAGGCTGGGGTTGTTTTCTCTGGAGCCTTGGAGGCTGAGGGGTGACTTTATGGAGGTTTACAAAATTATGTGGAGTATTGATAGGATACGGGCTGAAAATGTGTTGTTAGAAAAGCGCAGCAGGTCAGGCAGCTTTTAAGGAGCAGTTGAATTGACGATTCGGGCATGAGCTCTTCTTCAGGAATCATGCCGCATTGATAGGATAAACAGACAA
>NW_025211518.1:5814-11021 GCF_004010195.1 Chiloscyllium plagiosum
CCGCCTCGGGCAACTGTCTGTGTGGAGTTTGCATATACTCCCCATGTCTGTGTGGGGGTTTCCTCCGGGTGCTCCGGTTTCCTCCCACAATCCAAAACTGTGCAGGTTAGGTGAATTAGCCATGCTAAATTGCCCATAGTGTTAGGTGGATTAGCCCGGGGTAAATGTAGGGGAATGGGTCTGGGTGAGTTGCTCTTCGGAGGGTTGATGTTGAGCCGAATAGCCTGTTTCCACACTGTAGGTAAACCAATCTAATCTGTGAGAGGAGTTTCTCGGAACGATCACTGTCAGTGTTGAACCGAAATTGACATCATTGGCTTCCGGACCATCACTCCGCATATTTCCAACTCCAGTCCATGTGCCTGTAAGCGCGCATTGCGCGTGCTCGTGGGACTCCTGCATTAAGAATGGGTTGCGATCACATTCGCATGCCATGTTGGGTAAAATTTATGCCATGGACGACTGTGATTTTACATTCGACAGAGCGATTATAGATTATCGGTCGCTGAAAAACGTTCAAAATTATTAAACATGGAAATTTCCTGAATGGTAGCTAGATTGAAGCAAGGGTTTTCTCGACTGGAATCTAATCAGAATAACACAATCAGAAGTGGTCGACAGACGGAAATTTGATCGAGGGAATGAGGATGATTAAATCCAGTATAACAGAAAACTGAGTGTGTAATACAGGCTATAATCTAATTGAGGGGTCCGGGATAGTTTGTATAGAATAACATACTCGGGAGTGAATTACAGACTGGAACCTAATCAAGAGGATCGTTGTGATTTATATAGAGAATAACGTACGCAGTAGTAAATTACATCCTGGAATCTAATCAAAGCACCTTGATGCCACATTGAGTCGAATGCAGCCTTGAGGTCAAGGGCTGTCAATCTCATCTCACCTCGAGGATTAAGCTTTTTTGTCCATGTTTTAACCAAAGGCTAGAATGAGGTCAGTACCTGACTGAGACTGGTGGTACTGAGAGGATGTTATTCGATATGTTGCATAGCTTTATCGATAATCGAGAGTATACTGATAGGACGATTAATCTTGAGTTGGATGTGTTCTGCTACTTGTGCACAGGCAATCTGGCAAATTTCCAGATTGTTTGGTAGATGCCAATGTTGTAACTGCACTGAAGAGCTGAGAAAACTGAATGCAGTTTGTATTACACTCGGAGCAAGTGGATGATCTCTCCCTAGTGTGAACTCATTGATGTGTCGGCAGAAGTGAATTCTTTTACACACTCTCACCAGAATGAATGTGTTGATGCATCAGCGGGTTGTGGGACTATCCGAATCCCTTTGTAAACTCTGAGCAAGTAAATAATTTATCTCCAGTGTGAACTCGCTGATGTCGCAACAAGTTTGATGTCCGTGCAAATTCCTTCCCACATACAGGGCACATAAACAGTCTGTCCCCAGTGTGAACTCGTTGGTGCACAGTGAGGTTGACTGACTGTGTGAAACACTTTCCACAGGAGGTTCAGCTAAACGGTATCTCCTCAGTGTGATAAGCAATTTTTTTCTGGAAGCTGGAATACACTGTGAATCCCTTTCCACATGTAGAGCAGGCAAAAGCTCATTTCCAGTGTGACTGTCTCAATCAATTTCCAGCTGGACAGGGTAACTACAATCTCTTCCCATAATCTCCACATTTACATGGTTGCATCATGGTGTTGGAGTCTTCGTGCTCGTCCAGGACAAATGATCAATGCAATGTTATGAAGTCGAAAGCATGTATTGTCAGTTTAAGATAGAGAGTGCTTTTCTCAACTTAAAGTACAGCCACAGCTGCTAGCAAAAGGTCGGGCTGTTTCAAATGTAGCAATTGGCTGTTAAATGGATACCTGTGTTCTTTTTTTTGTTTTGACAACAATTCAAATTTAATTAATTTAAGCTATGCCCAGGATACCAGAAGACAATGAGATTTTGAATTTTATTGTTTTGATCCCTGGAAATCAATCAAATAAGAATTTAATGTGCCCTATGGTGGAAAAAACCCCGACATTTTGAAAGTTAGTGGGAGAGCAACTGCCGATCTAATACCTTACTCTCAGATAATTTGAAAACACCCTCCATCAAAGGTACCTGTTCACGTGAAACATACAGTAAAAAGAAGAGCACCCAGGAAGATCAGCAACTAGAAAAGTAAAAACATCAATGAAGAGGAGACTGTGTGGCCTTGAGATTAAGTTAATGTAACGTTTAATAAATATGTTATTAGAATAGCACATTAAGTTGCGTCGCGTTGGGTCAGATAGTAAGTAGTTAAAGAAAGGGGGTGTTGGATTTGTGAACAGGTTTTGTTTAGTGTTCATTATTCGAGTTAGAAAAATATTTTCTTTAAATACTGGCATTTGGAATTCTATTCACTCACATTTTAACAGATTATGAGGCAAGATGAGCTTTTCTGGGCGGTTAGTTTAATTAACAGGGTTTGATCTCCATGACGTAACAATAAGTATTATTCTTACTCACACACGGATTTATGGATTATGATTCTTCTTTTCATATGTCAATCTTCACCCTAAAATCCTGTGAGGGAGTTTTACAGAAGTTATTCCTGTCAGTTCATGATGGAAACTCTGAATAGATACTTCTGGTTTCCCTGAAACATTGTGTCCTCTTGTTGACCAAAGCTGGAAATTCCTGTCTCAGAAGTCAGTGGTTTTGTCTCAATGTAACTGGTCTAGTCCTAGCCAACCCTGGTTAATGTTCTGTGAGAGATGTTCAGATATCACCAGGCCAGATAGGGGTGTTCCGTTAAGTCATTAAAAATCTGGACTGTCAATTATTGTAAGATACCATTGGGCTCACCTTTCTCCGGTTAGACTTACATGTGACTCCATTGTGGTTGACTCCTCACCGCCCTCCAGTCAACGAGGGATGGACAATAAACACACGCCGGTTCAGAGATGAACACATATCACTCTTATGCTTCAGCTCTTGTGTGACTGACCGCATGTCCTGCCCAATAGAAAGTGGGGCAACTCGGGACGACATTCAGAGTGAACAATCAGTGAACAAAAGGCAGCGCCGAGTTGTTTATGGAGCATGCGCAGTGCGGGTGTCTGAGCTGGTGGAGTTAAAAAGTGAGAGACAGAGCTGGAGGGAGGGACTGGATGGGTTTAGGAACAACCTGCTGGGAAGTGTTTGTATTCGAGTTAGTACTGAACTCTGGGAAATTCGTTTACATGAGGTTAGAGTGGAAGAATTTCCTCACAGCAATCTCAAACCAAGAGGAACGTTTGTCTCTCCTGCACTGAGAAGGAGAGGCTTCGGAACGGCTGGTTCTTGAAGGTCAGTGAGCTGCAATTCTCTCTCTCTCTCTATCCCTCTCTCTGAAGAAACAATAATATGTATCTACAAGAGGACAGTGTGTGTCTGAAAGCGGAGTTTATAGGTGATGCTTCCTCATGCACTCTGTTCTTGATCTTCTTGAAGTGAGGATCTGTCAGTTATTCCTGTGATGGAGATGGAGGAAACTGTCTGTAAGTACCACACTGCTCTCACTATCTCTACTCTCATTGAGGGATGAGTCTTGTGGAGGGCATTTGTCAGCTAGTTGAGTTTTACATGACAGTCCAGTAATGTTTCACGGTCAGTATTTGAGTTACTTTCACACAAATTGCTGGAGTCAAAGAACTCCGTGGTGACCCAATCGTTAGCACTGCTGCTTCTCAGCTCTGGGGACCTGGATTTGATACCGGACTCGGGTGACTGCGTAGAGTTTGCACTTTATTCATATGTCTGTGTGGTTTCCTCTCGGTGCTCCTGTTTCCTCCCACAATTCAACGAGATATGGGTTAGGTGGGTTGGCCATGCTAAATTGCCCATAAAGTGCAGGGATGTGCAGGCTGGGTGGGTAAGCCATGGGGAATGCAGGGATATGGGGTGAGTGTGTGTGGGATGCTCTTCAGAGGATGGGTGTGGATTCAAACGGCCTGCTTCCACACTATAAAGTTTTTATGATTCTTAACTCCTATTAGTATCTTAAACAGTACGATTTCTCAATCTCTATTTTTTCCTGATTTAAGTTTGTTTTACAGAGAATCACAGAGACACCTTTATCAGCGAGAATTCCAAGCAAATGTCTTTTCAGGATCTTAGAGTGAATCAATTCATCAGGATTTGAAAACCATTAGATTGTCAATGTTTGTCTGTGGGAAAAGTTTGCAAACATCAGTGTCCTCAGTGACAAATGGACAAGTCCTGAACAAGTCCCACAGATTGAATAGCATCCCACCATTCACAGCAGGGAGAGATTGAATCGCCACAGTTGCTCAATTCCAGCCTCAGGCGACTGTCTATCTGGAGTTTGCACATTCCCCCTGGGTCTGCATCAGCTCCACCTGGGTACTCCGGTTTCTTCTCCCAATTCAAAGATGGGAAGGTTAGGTGAATTGGCCATGTAAAATTGCCCAAAGTGTCGGGACGTGTAAGTTAGGTGCATTAGTCAAGGGTAAATGTTCAGTAATGGGGTAGCAGAATGGTCTGGATGTCTTTATCCCCAGAGGGTTGGTGTGGACTTGTGGACTGTAGGGATTCGATAAGTCCATTAACCCTGTCCTGTGTCTGGGTGAGGAATCAGCTGATCATCCAACATGATCTACACCACAGCAACCATTGAAATGTGCAATCTGCGGGAAGGGATGCAAATGCTTATACATGCTGGAAATTCATTGATGCTGTTACACTGGAGATAAGTCATTCATCTTCTGTTTGTGGGAAGGGATTCAATCAATCACCCGTCCTTGAGAAACAAGAATGAATTCAGTGGGGAGAGGCCATTCATCTGTCCTGAGTGTGGGAAGAGATTAAGTGACTCATCCTACCTGCTGACACACCAGTGAGATCAAACTGGGGAGAGGCCATTCTCCTGCTCTGAGTGTAACAAGGCATTCTCTGTTATCAACCTCTAGGCACACCAACTGGTTAACACTGAGAGACCTTTCAAATGCTCACATTCAGAGAAAAGCTTTAAACACAGACATGAAATGCTGATACATGAGTATGTTCACACTGCAGAGAGGCCATTCCCCTCTCTGTGTGTGGGAAACGATTTGTCCATTCAAAAAAACCTTCTGAAACTCTAACGAATACATACTGGTAAGAGGCTGTTACCTGCTGCTTTTCTGGGATAGGACTTAATTAGTCATCCCACTTAATGTGTCCACACCTGTCTCAGGCAGCTGTGTGCT
>NW_025211518.1:13442-14373 GCF_004010195.1 Chiloscyllium plagiosum
AGGGGGTAGAACCGGGCAGTGCGGGGTTCCCGGACTATGAGGTTGGAAGCTGTGGGTGGGAGATCTCCTGAGGTGATGAGGTTCTGTATGGTCTGGGAGATAATGGTTTGGTGTTGGGGGTGGGGTCATGGTCAAGGGGGCGGTAGGAAGATGTGTCCTCGAGTTGGCGTTTGGCTTCAGCGATGTAGGGGTCAGTGCGCCAGACTACCACTGCGCCCCCTTTGTCCGCTGGCTTGATGGTGAGGTCAGGATTGGAGCAGAGGGATTGGAGGGCTGCGCGTTGTGAGGGTGAGAGGTTGGAGTGGGGGAGGGGGGTCGACAGGTTGAGGCGGTTAATGTCCCGGCGGCAGTTGGAAATGAAGAGGTCGAGCTTTTTACCACAGTCAGAAGTCAATGTCCGGTCTGGGCGGGTTACTCTTCGAAGGGTTGATTCGGACTTGTTGAGCAGGAGGGCCTGTTTCCGCAGTGTAGGGATTCGAATTCGAATTGTTTCAACTTCACCAGCTCATTCCCATTTCAGAGACGGGTGTTAGGATTCAGTTCAGAGCAGACTGGCGGAAAGCAACTCAAATCTCCACAAGCACTTCCCCTCAATTGTGTAAGTTGGGCCAGTGTTTAGTGACATATTCAGCTCAGATGCTCGAAGATTTGGGAAGCAGAGGCAAAGGTAAGATATAGAACAGAGAACCGTTACAAAGGGAAGCAACAGCAGACGAGAGTTTCGGTCGAGGGACATGAACCCAGCACCCTCCTGCTGTGACACTCTACTTTCCCACACGGAGTGTTTTCCATAGATCCCTTCAGCCTTTCGTCTGGCGTGTGGCAGGCACGTTCGAGACTGATGTCAAAGTTCTCCACTGCTGTCGTGTAATATGCTGTTGCGCAGACGTATGGAGGCTGTGTAAATATAAACTGTTTTCTAAATTCCCAC
>NW_025211518.1:14448-18707 GCF_004010195.1 Chiloscyllium plagiosum
TCCGTGCCTTTTCCGTGTAAATCTGCACATCTGAACATGACCACCGAATTCCCTTTCGGGTCCATTGAATCTTCCTCTTTGTCAATGTCAGATAGGGATTTACTGACACTAACCACTCCCTGTACGAAAACGTTCTTCCTAATGCCACTTTTACTTGTTTCCCTCCTGAATTGAAAACTCTGCCGAATCGTTGTGGATCCTTTCAGTCGTGGGAGCATTTTCACAACATTATTTCCTGTGTCTCGGCAAGGCTTCTCTTCTCCGTGGAGAGCAGTCCCAATTTTCCAATTTCGCTTAATTGCTGACATTCCTCAAGCACCGCATCTCTGGCAAGTCGGAATAGTAGAAGACCCAAAGCGAGAATCATACCCCTCGACCAACGAGCTGGATACCAGGCGCACCCCATCGCCCGTACCCGCCCCACCTTTTGAACTAGCTGAGACTTGCTCAGTGTGAAATACATTTGAGATTGCTCTTAGAATTGCAAGCGGCAAACAGTTTCCAGAACAGCTGCTTCTCATTCTGTCTCCTTACTGCTTTTTGTCCCGTCCCCAGGAACCGGGCTCTCTCCACTGTCAGATAATTCAACCGTTTTATTTCTAAACATTTTTCTGATACCCAGGTGGCCAGTGACAAGCACTGCCCTCCTCAACATAGGGTACAGAGAACAGCAGAAGACCACGAAGACCTCCACGAGTGTGTCACCTCAACTGTGCACATTGGGCCAGTATATCACTGGGAAATATTTATGTTGAGTTTTTTGGGAAGCAAATTAGAAGGCAAGGTGCAGAACAGAGCGCCCTCAGACGGGAAAGCTGCTAAAGACGACATTACGTGAATAGGAGAGAATAGGACATGGCGGATTTCAGGCCCTAAAATCATCGAACTGTAGGTGGGGCTGAAGGATCTTCAAGTGGAAAATGAGGCGTTGTTCTTCCATCTGGAGCCGAGCTTTGCTGGAACACTGCTGCATGCCTGAGGCTGAGATGTTGTCCAGGGAACAGGGTGGCGTGTTAAAGTGGCGGGCAACCAGAAGCTCAGGGCCTTTTTTGTGGGCAGAATTGAGATGTTCTGCGAAACAGTCACCCAGTTTATGCTTCATGCTACGTTGAGGAAACTACATTGTGAGCAGCGAATGCAGTAGACTAGGTTGTGGCAAATGTGCAGGCAAAGTGCTGCTTGACCTGGCAGGTATGTTCGAGCCCTTGGATATTCAGGAGGGAGCAGGTAAATGGGCAGGTGTTACACAATCGGCGGTTGCAGTGGAAAGTGCCTTGGGACTATGGGAGGTGGGTGTGGGGTGTTGCGAGTGAAGGAAGAGTGGACCCTGGGTCTAAGCCTTGCCCATTTACCTCCTCTTATATATAAATCCGTGAAGTTGGAAGAACACTCCATTGAATGAGTCAGTACCACGTGACTCATGAACTAATTCGTATTCATGTTCCGGGGCCAGCATCATTATTGTGTCACAGCAGCTGCAGACCATCACCGGGGGCTCGCCCTATGACGTCACGGTCATATCAAAGAAATCTCCCGGTGGGTCAGAGCAACCCTGCATCGGGAAGTACTGGGATGGCCAATCTCTACCAGTTTACATGGCGAACACATCTCCGCATTACGCAGTCTCGAGGCAAACGTCCCGTCCGTCCACTTAAAGTTCAAGAGCACTCAAACCAACATTCCCCAGGTACGTTTGGCAGAATGTTTTCCAGGTGTTCGCAAAGTATGTCTATGAGCACTTTGTTAAAGTTTGAATTTTGTGAGTGTTGAAATTTTGTGCTTTTGAGCGAAATCACAATTCGATAAAACAGAATGTGGGAATTTAGACAGAGTTTATATTTGCGCGTCAGCGAAATGTCTGCGGGTGCGTGATGGGAGCATAACCCAGAGGGGCAACCATCTTTCCTATTCACTCAATGTCGTCTTTAGCAGCTTTCCCGTATCGCGGCGCACTGTTGTGTACCTCGCCTTCTCATCTGCTTCCCAAAACACTTCGACATAAATATGTCACATTGATATACTGGCCCAATGTGCACAGTTGAGATGACACACTTGTGGAGGTCTGCGTGGTCTTCTCGTGTTCTCTGTTGAGGAGGGCAATGCTTGTCACTGGTCACTCAGGTGTCAGAGAAAAGTTTAGAAACAAAACGGCTTAATTTTCTGCCAGTAGAGAGGGGCCGGTTCCTGGAGACGGGAAAAATGGCAGCAGGGAGACAGAATGAGAAGCAGCTGTTCTGTAAATTCTTTGCCTGACCCCATTACAAACACACGACTACGCAGCTGGAGGGAGAGCAGCGAACACACCGCCCCGAGATGGTCACAAACCACCAACCCTTTAGTTAACAGCCGAACGCACTATCCAATTGCGCCACAAAGACAAGGAAACACACTACCTGCCCCATCACTTAGGGGAGGCGATTAGTGAATTCATAATTCAGCCTCCCCGCCGAGAATTACAATTGTCGTCTATCAGTTTTACTTTTCCATAATGAAGCCTGGGACATTCATTGTGGAGACACCGGGGACAGTCTGATCCCACTCTCTGCAGACACATCCATGTCACGAGGAACCAGCTTTCTTACTCCGGGGCCGTCGCCCTTCGAGCCTTTCAGTGTTTTGCCTGTTCCCGAGTTCTCGCATTGGCTCGGAACGAGAAGTGGTTTGAATTCCTGATGTGCAGGAACGACAATTCTTTCAATGTCTCAGATCAGTTCATGTCCCGAGAACATCAGAGTCAATCTCCCGGCCTCTTCAACAAGGGGACGGTGTCTGGACTGTCTCTGCTCAGTCGGACAGTTCATCTTTCATTCTCCTCAAAATCCGCTTCCCAAAGAGCTTCTAAAGGTTCACAAAGCTGGTGACTGGGATTTCTGAGGAGAAAGTGAGGACTGCAGATGCTGGAGATCAGAGCTGAAAATGTGTTGCTGGAAAAACGCAGCAGGTCAGGCAGCATCCAAG
Source organism: Chiloscyllium plagiosum (assembly GCF_004010195.1). Taxonomy (NCBI): domain Eukaryota; kingdom Metazoa; phylum Chordata; class Chondrichthyes; order Orectolobiformes; family Hemiscylliidae; genus Chiloscyllium; species Chiloscyllium plagiosum. Next base: position 17,407 of record NW_025211518.1, read on the forward strand.
GAACAGGGGAATCGACGTGTCGGGCATAAGCCCTTCTTCTCCATTCCTGAATAAAGGCTTATGCCCGACACGTCGATTCTCCTGTTCATTGGATGCTGCCTGACCTGCTGCGCTTTTCCAGCAACACATTTTCAGCGACTGGGATTTCTGTTTTGCTCCATGGACATTTTTCCATTTCCGAACTGACAATATTTTCCCAAAAACTCTTTCCAAGAGTCCGCCATGATTCATTTCCAGGGATGAGGAATTTCCATTTTGGGGAGACATTCCCAAGGTTGGGAATGTTCGTTTTGGAGCAAAGAAGATTAACTGGAGATTTCCTGGGGTTGTTGCTAATGATGGGAGAAGAAGCGGTGGGAATGGGCAGATTAATGATAAGAAGCACAATTTGCCGCTGACCAGAGTCAGTTACCAGAGGACAGGGATTGAAGTTCTTGAATGAAAAGCAGCACTTGTGCCTAATAAACACAGAGAATACTGCAGAAAGCCAACAGGTCGAGCAGCATCTGTGGAAAAGTAACCAGAGCTGACGTTGTGAGTTTGGTACGTTGTTTGTTCAGAACCCGAGTTTCCTGCATGGCAATCAATTCCCCGACATGAGAAAACGGGACTTTATTGAGACGGGCTTTGTGAAGTTTGAGCGATAATGCAACCAACAGGAAGTCATTTAAAATCGCCAGCGAAGAAAGCATAGTCAGCAGGTTACCACCCTGGGCGGGGGAGCCCCAAAGGATCTCTACGCCAACACCTTAAGTGTTCGGCCACAACTGCACGCCCAAAGGTATCGTGCAAAATTTCTCATGGAATGGTTCTAACAGGAAAGGTGTGTATTGGGCTTGTCCTGTCCGCGTCATTGCCCCAGCGTATCCTGTTGCCCTGGATTTGATCAAGACAGTGGAGGCTGATGGGAGATCGAACTGAACTACACACATTGATGAGAGATAGAGCGGGTGGGAAGGATCCATTCCCATGCGTAGAGAGATTAATAATCAGGGCCGAAAATAAGGAGCCACTTCAAGAAATTTGGGGATCATTCAGCAAAGCTAATGTAGAACTCTTCACGGAAAATTGTGATGAAAGTCTCTCGAGTTATTTTGATGAGAAGTGTTGATGATGCTAATACAATCGGTAGGATGAACGTAGATTTGGTGCCAGTTCTATTCTAGCCATGTGAGCGAAACCTGGATCTGAAGGAATAAAAGGGACATTAACAACATCGATCTGAAATTGGATACGTGACAAGAAACAGAGCCATCATTAACTGTTGGCTTTTGAACTGGAAAAGCTTTCTCGTGAAATTA
>NW_025211518.1:20320-23528 GCF_004010195.1 Chiloscyllium plagiosum
CTCAGTCGGACAGTTCATCTTTCATTCTCCTCGGAATACGCTTCCCAAAGAGTTTCTAAAGATTCACAAAGCTGGAGACTGGGATTTCTGTTTTCCATTTCCTAACAGAGAATATTTTGCCAAGATCTCTTCCCAATTGTACGCCATGATTCATTTCCAGGGATGAGGAATTTCCATTTTGGAGAGACATTCCCAAGGTTGTGAATGTTCGCTTTGGAGCAAAGAAGGTGAACTGGAGATTTCCTGGGGCTGTTGGTTATGATGGGAGAAGAAGCGGTGGGAATGGGCAGATTAATGATCAGAAGAATCAATTGCCACTGACGAGAGTCAGTTACCAGGGGACAAGGATTGAAGTTCTTGAATGAAAAGCAACACTTGTGCCTAATAAACACAGAGAATACTGCAGAAAGCCAACAGGTCGAGCAGCATCTGTGGAAAGGTAAACGGAGCTGACGTTGTGAGGCTGGTACGTAATTTGTTCAGAACCCGAGTTTCCTGCATGGCAATCAATTCCCCGACATGAGAAAACGGGACTTTATTGAGACGGGTTTTGTGAAGTTTGAGCGATAATGCAACCAACAGGAAGTCATTTAAAATCGCCAGCGAAGAAAGCATAGTCAGCAGGTTACCACCCTGGGCGGGGGAGCCCCAAAGGATCTCTACGCCAACACTTTAAGTGTTCGGCCACAACTGCACGCCCAAAGTTGTGGTGTAAAATTTCTCATGGAATGGTTCTAACAGGAAAGGTGAGTATTGGGCTTATCCTGTCCGCGCCATAGCCCCAGCGTATCCTGTTCCCCTGGATTTTATCAAGACAGAGGAGGCTGATGGGAGATCGAACTGAACTACACACATTGATGAGAGATAGAGCGGGTGGGAAGGATCCATTCCCATGCATAGGGAGATTAATAATCAGGGCCGAAAATAAGGAGCCACTTCAAGAAATCTGGGGTTCATTCAGCAAAGCTAATGTAGAACTGTTCACAGAAAATTGTGATGAAAGTCTCTCGAGTTATTTTGATGAGAAGTGTTGATGATGCTAATGCAATCGGTAGGATGAACGTAGATTGGTCAATGTATTTGGTGACAGTTCTGTTCTAGGAGAAAGTGAGGTCTGCAGATGCTGGAGATCAGAGCTGGAAATGTGTTGCTGGAAAAGCGCAAAAGGTCAGGCAGCATCCAGGGAACAGGAGAATCGACGTTTCTGGCATAAGCCCTTCTTCAGGTTTCCTGTTCCCTGGATGCTGCCTGACCTGCTGCGCTTTTCCAGCAACACATTTCCAGGACAGTTCTGTTCTCGCCATGTGAGCGAAACCTGGATCTGAAGGAATAAAAGAGACATTAACAACATCGATCTGAAATTGGATACGTGACAAGAAACAGAGCCATCATTAACAGTTGGCTTTGGAACTGGAGAAGGTTTCTCGTCAAATTAGCTTGAGGCTTGAGGTCTGCAAGGTCAAGATAATTTAGGTAAAACACGGAAACGCTATCCTCATTAGCAGACAGTGAAAGGATTACAAGACACAACCTAAACATTTTCGATAACTGATACAGGGGACTGGGAAGATAAGTATTATAAACTGTGAACAACAAAGTTCTTGAGCACAACACTTACATTCAAAGGCCGAAAACATCCAGGTCCTGATTAATCAGATTGCATTGTGGTACTTTTCTGCAAAACATCCACTTGCAATGTCCTACAAAAGAGTGACGAAACCCTTCCCTCTCAGCCCAGGATCGAAAATCCGAAGGGATGAACGTTTGCTGATTTTCTGAAGATTCACAAGGCTAAGACTGGGTTTTGATGATTGTTTCCTTTCCATTCCCAGGAGCCGCAGTGGTTGAGGCGTTGAGTTGGGGAAAGTAAAATGTGCCCGTGAGAAGCGTGTGGGGCTATTTCAGCTTCCCCTCATCTGACAGCGCTGTGACTTGACTCCGATGTTCTCAGGGACATTGACTGACGCGAGACTGTGAAAAGATTCCCATTCCCGCAGATCGGGAAGTCAACTCGTATGCCGGCTTCAGGACAATGAGAAAGATTAATTGGGGTGTGTGAAGAAGCTGCATTTCAAACAGGTCGGTGGAGTCAGATGCGTCATCCGTTGCGCCCCGGCCCTGTGCGGATCTCACGCCACTATGCTGCAGAGCTCTGACGTTAACACGGACATGCGCAGCAACGGGAACCTTCACAAGGTGAACAACGAAAGATAATCACCGTCACTGATTCCCTTCCACAGGCCCAACTTTGTGAAGCAGTATCTTTCACTGGGAAAGGAAATACCCTTGTCCTGAGGTGCCTGCTTCATTTCGATCACGATTTCATGTCCCTCTCTGTTCTAGCCTCATTTCCAAACACTTTGCTCATAGATTCAAAAGAAGCTCTGCGAGTATCTGCTTGTTCCACCCGAACAGGCAGTCGGTGCAGATTCCCACCAGTCCCAATGTGAGTGAAATATTTGTTCCCCTCCACTGATTTGAATCTTAAAGAAGAAGCCGGGGTGCAAGCTCCCTTTCTTTTCGACGAGATTTCTCATTTTGTAGTCGGCAGGGTTCACACCTGCGTGGGGAAACCGCAATGGATTTCAAGTCCATCGCATGAACCACTCGGCCCACGAATACAGAACCACACTGACAGCTTCACTTCCCAGGTCTGTCTGCCTGTGGAGCTGAGAAAGAGTGAATCATCGCAGAGTTTGTTTGAATCCAATCACTTCACAGTGATTCGAAAGGGTTAAATATCTGCACATGGCGAGTCGAGGTGTTTCATCCCAAAAGGTGAAATGAACTTTCAGTTAAAAATAAAACTAGAAATTGCAGGAGGAACTCAGCAGGTCAGGCAACATCTGTGGAAAGAGAATCAGAGGCAACATTTCAGGATTCTGTTTTCTCCGACAGGTACTGTCAAACCTGCCGAGTTTCTCTTTTTGTCTCGGCTTCTCAGCATCCGCAGTCCCTTACGTTGGACATGAATTCAATTCAGAAACTCCTTTGTGGAGAAGACTTCCGTTTGAGGAACATTTTCCTGACCCCATTAACAGCACACGGCTTCGAAGCCAAGGAAGAACAGAGAATACACCGCCTTTGGGTGGGCTCAAACCACCAACCTTTCGGTTAACAGCCGAACGCGCTGACCGATTGCACCACAGAGACAGGCACCGACTTGAGCTGTGCTATCGCTTAGGGGAGGCTATTAGTGAATTCATAA
>NW_025211519.1:0-22460 GCF_004010195.1 Chiloscyllium plagiosum
CTGGAGGGGGTATAGGAATGGGCGTAAAGTTGGAGTTGCTGACAGTGATTGGGAGATTTGGGAGATTGTTGTCGAGATAGGGAGGTTTACAGTGAAAGGATGTGGAGTTAGAAGTTGCTGTCTAAGGACCCTCAGTGAGTTTCTGCAAAGCAACTTGTGAATGGTGCATAGTGCTGCAGACCATAGAGTCATAGAGATGTACAGCACAGAAACAGATCCTTCGGTCCAACCTGTCCATGCCGACTAGGTATCCTAATCCAATCTAGTCCCACCTGCCAGTACCCGGCCCATATCCCTCCAAACCCTTTCTATTCATTTCCCATCCAAATAACTCTTAAATATCGCAATTGTACCAGCCTCCACCACTTCCCCTGGCAGCTCATTCCATACACGTACCACCCCCTGCATGAAAAAGTTGCCCCTTAGGTCTCTTTTATATCTTTCCATGCCCCTCATAATTTTGTAAATCTCTATAAGGTCACCCCTCAGCCTCCGATACTCCAGGAGAACAGCCCCAGCCTGTTCAGCCTCTCCCTGTAACTCAAATCCTCCAACCCTGGCAACATCCTTGTAAGTCTTTTCTGAATCCTTTCAAGTTTCACAACATCTTTCTGATAGGAAGGAGACCAGAATTGCACGCAATATTCCAACAGTGGCCTATCTCTGTAACCTCCTCCAGTCCCTAAAGCCCTCCCTATCTCGGTAACCAGTGGCCTAACCAATGTCCTGTACAGCCGCAACATGACCTCCCAATTTCTGTACTCAATACTCTGACCCTTCAGCTATTTGTCACTGAGTGAAAATACTGGTGAACAGGAGAGAATGCTGCAAATATGGAGCAGCCTCTGTAAAGAATGAACATAGTCACCTTTTGGAAGATTTCTCTTAAGGTACTGTACACTCAGCCAGTTCTCTCCATTCCCTCCAACATAAAGGATGAAGCTTCTGGTGATGAGCTGATCTTTCTAGCTACAAGCCACTTTGCCAGAGAAGGGATTCAAGGCAGTGGTCATGCATTGGAAGGTTTGGGTTCAAGACCCAATTGCAATGGAGCAGAACATGTCCAAAAAGCAGGTTTATTTTTTAAAGACAATAATTAAAATGGAGTTTGATCACTGAGTGTGGCTGGTTTGGTTTGCAGCTTAAACACATGAAGGAACACCAAAAGCACAGCTGTAATTCTAAGTTCATTATCTCCTTCATGTGGAAACATTGGTACTTTTGCTAACTTCAAGTCGTATCCGTTGAGATTTTCTGCTAATCTGTTTCTATAGTTACCGCAAGTATGACACAAGCAGCTTAATTGCCCGTCGAGGGAGTTCCTGCTGTAATATATGTCCGATCTTGAATCTAAAGTTGTCTTGGTGGGTGCACTGAGCTCGGCACAGCCTGACACTGTGACGTTTTGTGAGCATGTATGAATATTTTGTTGACTACATCTATGCTTTTTATTACCCACTCCTCGCAGCTGTTGGGGTTCCTGGTAAGTCTGGGTTGGAAATAGTTTGAGACAGAGTTATTGTTTTGAGTCCAGGATGACTCTTCTTCCAAGTCCCACTGAGTTTCTCTGGGATTTCTATTCCGAGCTTCAGCTTTCCAGCAGGGCAGAGTTTCTGCATTTATTTTGCAGCTCGCTTGATATTATTTGATAATGATTATATTTTTTGATGAAAAATGTCATGGTTTATTGAAGCCTTTCACATTGCACTTGTCAGGACCATTTGCAAGAATACCATTTTAGGACAAAGCCGCCATGTACACTTCGTAAGAACATGCAGTATAAATGTTAGTGTTCCCCTTGAATTGGTATTCTTGCCAATGGACTTGATGACAAGATAAAAACTTGGATACTTGCAACAATACGAAGTTACACCTTATGGCAGTACAGTAGCTGCTTGGTCATGTTTCAGTGACAATATGGGCAGCATGGTGGCTCAATGGTTAGCACTGCTGCCTCACAGCACCAGGGACCTGGGTGCGATTCCATCCTCAGTTGACAGTCTGTACGGAGCTTGCACATTCTCTCCATGCCTGCATGGATCTCCTCCTATGCTCCAAAGCTGTGCAGGCCAGATGGATTAGCCACAGTAAATTGCCCCATCGCATGCAGGCTAGGTGGATTGACCATCGGTAATGCAAGGTTACAGGAATAGGCTGGGTATGTTGCTCTTCAGAGGGTTGATGTGGTCCTGGTGGGCAAAATGGTCTGTTTCCACTATGTCGGGATTCTAGGAATCACTTTTTATTATTGAATTTATCTACTCCTGTCTGTGTAACGCAACATGAGAGATTATTAGATAACTCTCAATTCTGCCAAGCTGAATGCAGCTTGAAGCAATTGGAGGATCTGTCCGATTTAGTGTCATGACATTTCTCCTCATTTAAACAAGGACCCTCCAACTTGCTGCTGGGATCTTCCAGTGCTCATTCTACAACCCTGCGCAAAAATGTCTGCTGATGGGAATGAGTGAGCAACAAGAAACCCATTTTCTCACCCAGTTTCCACAACACTAGATTTATGACTTCTTGTGACCATCCATAAGTTTTGAAAATAGTCATGTGTAACCCCTCCAGGAAAGTTCCTCTGTGGATAGAGTTGGCTTTGTCTGATTTGCTGGCTTGAGGTGAATCATACAAACTCAGGGATGGAAGAGAAATTGAATCCACTAAAAGTGAAAGATGCTATAGATGATGCTGAAATTGCCATTTTGATAACAGTCTTTCCTTTGCTTCTTACAGTGAACTTGGTGACGATCTGGATTCTATCTCAGGGAAGGTGCGGTCTCTCCAAATGCATCACTTTGTACTTGGTGGCCATGGCAGTGGCAGATCTGTTGGTGGCGATTACTGAAGTGATACTGAATCGCTCTGTTTCCTTTTATATCCCAAACAATATCCTGAAAACGACGCCAGGGTGTAGCACTCTCATTGTCCTGATCTGTGTGGTGAGGGACACTTCTGTCTGGTTAACAGTGGCTTTCACTCTCGATCGTTTCGTAGCAATTTGTTGTCAGAAACTGAAAGTAAGATATTGTGTCCCGAGGACAGCAGCTGTGGTAATTGCGGTGGTGACTCCTCTGTTTTTTCTGAAGAACATCCCCTGGTTTTTCAGTTTTGAACCTGTCTACGTCATTGACAATATACCGTGGCAGTGCCAGTCCAAACCCATATTCTACAGATCATCTTGGTGGATTACATACGATTGGCTCCATCGGATCTTAAACCCATTCTTACCTTTTTTCTTTATTCTGCTTTTCAACGCTCTGACAGTCAGACACATTTTACAGGCCAACAGAGTACGGAAAGGATTGTTGTCCAAGCAAGGAGGGGATCAGGTGGATCCAGAAACAGAGAACCGAAGGAAGTCCATGATTTTACTCTTTGCCATATCGGGCAGCTTCATCGCTCTGTGGATGCCCTATGTCATTAATTTCCTTTACTACCGAATCGCAAAGACATATTATTACACTGATGCAAATGCCCCTGGCTACATCCTACAGCAGATGGGTTACCTGTTCCAATTGTCCAGCTGCTGTGTAAACACTTGCATTTATGTTGTAACTCAGGCCAAATTCAGAGAGGAACTGAAGAGAATGTTCAGAACTCCGTGTCGGCTCTGTGTTAAGTAACCTGAATAAATTACAAGAGTCAGTTGAGAGCTAATTTGTTAGGTGAGATGTGGCACATTCTCTCTGTGACACAGAGTTTGCAAACAAATATATTTTGCAACAATAGGGTCTGTTTATCAATCACTGATGTTGACATTGTCACTGGAAAATCAATTGTTGCAGCGGCATGGAAGCAGAGAGCACAGAGAAAGACCCTTCAGTCTATCAAGTCTGCACTGGTCAAAAAACAAACACCTGAGTATTCTAATCCATTCTGTGATTCCTTTTCTAACCTTGGTTGCCGTCTGTACTAACATCAAATGCATCTTATTCAAAGCCCAAGCAAAACCCTTTCATGACACAGAAGAACTTTCTCTGGTCACAGAATTTAGTACAGTGCAGGGAATCCACACCAATGACATAGCACTGAAGACGGTGCAGAGGAGATTTACCACAATGTTACCTGGGCTGGAGAGTTCCTCTAATGAAGAGAGATTGGATGCACTGGGGTTGTTTTCCTTAGAGCAGTGGTGATTGAGAGGGGTCTGATTGAGATTTATCAAATTACAAGGGGCATGCATAGTTTAGTCAAGAATGAACCAAATCCCCGGGTGGAGAGCTCAATGATCGGGGCGGGGGGGGGGGGGGGGGGTGCAACAGGATGTAGATTTAAGGTGAGGTGCAGGAGAATTAGAGAGGATGTGAGGAAAGATTTTCAGCCAAGATAGGGGGGGAATCTGGAGCTCACTGTCCGCAAGAGGGTAGAGGCAGGAGCCCTGATTATGTTGGAAACACATTTAGTTGCAATGTCAATGCAAGGGCCAAGTGTTGAAAGTTGGGATTAGAACAGTTAGCCGATCGTTTATAACCAATGCAGATTCGATGGGCTGAAGGGCCTCTTTCTGTGCTGCAGGCACAGTAGAAAGTCCATTGCTTCTTGATCCCCTCTCTACAAGAGCAACGAGAGCAGGGGTCAGTTTGTTTTTTGTTATTTACAGCAATGATCTGGATGTGAATGTACAAGGCATGATTATAAGTTTGTGGATGATACAAAATTAGGAGGAAGTTTTGATAGCGAAATTACAGATGGATCTTGATCAGGTAGGGAAGTAGGCTGGAACTTCGGTGAGAATCCATGGGAAATGGTGAAGTTCAAATTCAAAGACTATCTGAAAATCTTGAACTTAAAACTAATCCAGTTGCAACCCCTTAACATAAATGTTGCTCAATGAGACAAGGATTTGAAACATTTCATGAGGACTCAAGAAACAAACGATTTATTCAGCTGATTGGTTAGGTTAGGACATCACAGCCAAGCACAGTCAACTGTCCATTTGCAGAATTCATGTGTTGGAAACCTACAGCTCCAGCCTAATTGCCTATCCCTAATTGCCCGTTGAGAAAGTCATGGAGAGTTGACCTTGTGAGTCACTGCAGTCTATTTGCTGTAAGTAGCCCCACAATGGCGTAAGGGAGGGGAATCCAGGGTTGTGACCCAGCAACACAAATGGAACAGCAACATGCTTCCATGTCAACAGGGAGAGTAGCTTCAAGGGGAAGTTGCAGTTGGTGGTGTTCCCATGTATCTGCTGCCCTTGTCCTTCGAGATGGTTGAGGATGTGGAGTCAGAAGGTGTTGTCTAAGGACCCTCGGTGAGCTTCTGCAGTACAAATCGTGAATGATGCATTGTGCTGCAGGTCATAGAGTCATAGAGATGTACAGCACAGAAACAGACCCTTCGATCCAACTTGTCCATGCTGACCAGATATCCCAACCCAAATTAGTGCCGTCTGCCAGCACTCAGCCCATATCCCTCCAAACCCTTCCTATTCATATACCCATCCAAATGCCTTTTAAATGTTGCAATTGTACCAGCCTCCACCACTTCCTCTGGCAGCTCATTCCATACACGTACCACTTTCTGCATGAAAAAGTTGCCCCTTAGGTTCCTTTTATATTTTTACAACTTTCACCCTAAACCTATGCCCTCTAGTTCTGGACTCCCTCACCCAAGGAAAATACTTTGTCTATTTATCCTATCCATGCCCCTCATGATTTTATAAACCTCTTTAAGGTCAATCCTCAGCCTCCGATGCTCCAGGGAAAACAGCCCCAACCTATTTAACTTCTCCTGATAGCTCAGATTCTCGTACCCTGGCAACATCCTTGTAAATCCTTTCTGAATCCTTTCACGTTTCACAACATCTTTCCAATAGGAAGGAGATCAGAATTGCGTACAATATTCCAACAGTGGCCTAACTAATATCCTGTACAGCCTCAACATGACCTCCTAACTCCTATACTCAATACTCTGACCAATAAAGGAAAGCATACCAAATGCCTTCTTCAATATCCTATCTATCTGTGACTCCACTTTCAAGGAGCTATGAACCTGCACTCCAAGATCTCTTTGTTCAGCAACAGGTCTTGGAGAGAGCGGATATTTGTGGGTGTGGCTGCTTTGTCCTGGATGGTGTTGAGCTTCCTGAGTGTTGTTAGAGCTGCATTCATCCAGGTAAGTAATCCATCACATTTCTGACTCGTGCCTTGTAGATGATGGACAGGTTTTGAGAGACAGGAAGTGAGTTACTAATCACAGACAGGAACTTGCAGTGAGTGGTTTTCCCATGTAATCAGCTGCCCTTGTTTTTCGAGACGGCAGTGTTTGTGGGTTTTGCAGGAACTGACTGAGGAACCTTGGTGAATTCTTGCAGATCGCATGATAGTTTGCTCATACTTAGTGTCGGTGGTGGAGGGAGTGGGTGTTTGTGGATGTGGTGCTGTTTTGTCCTGGATGGTGTCAAGCTCCTTGAGTGTTGTTGGAGCTGCAGTCATTCAGAAGAAGTTCTTGCCCTGGACTCGGCTTGATCACAGTATTCCCAGAGGAATGCAGCTGGGATTGGCGGTCTTCGTTACTCCTGTTTTATTTCATGAAGAAAGTGCAATATATGTACAAATTCCTTACATAAACCAGAGGACAGTGTATTAACATTTACAGCATCCAGCACAGAGAAACTCATCACACTGTGAGTTTGACTGGCAACTTTAATTTGGTTTCCAAACTAATTCTTAGCACAGTTCAAGTTTTTTAATAAATGACTTCCAATAACAGATTAACAGTCACTGATGGACTCCTCAGGCTCAGATGTTTGAAAGCATCTGAAGAAGGGCTTATGCCCGAAATGTCGATTCTCCTGCTCCTGGGATGCTGTCTGACCTGCTGCGCTTTTCCAGCAACACATTTTTCAGCTCTGATCTCCAGCATCTGCAGTCCTCACTTTCTCCTGTTTGAAAGCATGGTTTGGTTGAGTACAATGCTGCCTCCTGTGAATGGTCAATGCAGTGAAATGTTTAAGGTGGTCCACCAGCTTACATAACTGGCATCACACCAGCACCGAAACTCAGATACCACGTTTGTGTAATAGGCAAGGACATCTTTTTGGTTTGATGGTTTGGAACCAATGTCAATAAATACTGATGTCATTCACAAACTCCTTTAGGAAAGGAAATCTCCAGTTCCTTTCTCAGTCTGGTCTACATGTGACTCCAAATGCACAGCAATATTGATGATTCTCATGTGCTCCAGTTCAAGGGCAATTCAAGATGGGTAACAAGTGCTGACCCAGTCAGTGATGTCTACGTTCCAAGAATGAATAAACGAGAAAAAGGTTTTGAACCTGCATCAAACTGGATTGGTCCAAATCTTCTTAGAAAAGGGTCATGATGGAGACCACATTGGACCACACCCTTACCTGCAGTGATCCTTGAGACCAAACGTCTGAACGTGTGTTTTGGAGAAATCTCTTGGCTGACGGAGCCTTGGAGAGACCAATAAGAGGAGCACTGTCGTGATACCAGCTGCAATTTTCAGGTAAGTGCTTAACATCCCCACATGTAAGGGTAGCTCAGATTGAGTGAGTACTAGGGGCTGGATGGTTTTAAATAGAGCGCTGAATTTGCCATCGCCAAATCTTGGAGAAGAGCTCCCTTAATTTGTCATAACACTCTAACTTCAAAGCCAAAAGAACTATTTTACTCTCCTCTTCCAGTACAATGCACTGAGGGAAGAGTGCTACTACACATAGAATGCTTAGATAGAGCTCAGACACACAAATACCTGTGATTGTAATGGACATGTGGAAATTAAAGTTCCATGAATTCTTCCGTCCACGTGACAAATGTCTCATATTTGTGTTACGGGAGGGAACGTAAGTATCATTTTATGAAAGGTGAAGACAACAACATTTGAACTGAGACAGGAGGAGTAGGCTATTCAACCCTTAGAGGCTGCTCAGTCCTTTAATACCATTCTGGCTGATCTCATCTCGGCCTGAACTCCATTTTCCTGTCCATGTCCCCACAATCCTTTAACCCATAGCTGAATTGAAAATCTCCTCCTGAACTTTACCCGTTGTCACGGCATCCATCAACCTTGGGGTGAGTGATTTCCACAGATTCCCAACCCTTTGGGAGAAGTCATTCCTCCTTATCTCCGTTTTAAGTCTGCCACCCTTACAGTAAAGCTGTGACCTCTCATGTTAGATTGCTCCACATTGTCTCTTTACCTCCTTGTCAATCTCCTTTAGCATCTCATAAGCCACAATTAGATCTCTGTTCATTCTTATCAACCCCACACAGTATTGGCCGAAACTACTCAATGTCTACCCAAGTCTTTCACCCAGTGAACTTTCTCTGAATTATTTGAAGATGATCAGCAATTATGCCACTCTGCAGGCATGGTGGCAGCATGGAAATGAGCACCAGAATAATCCTCACTGAATATTCGACAGACTTGAGTCACAAAGCATTTACTTGTTTTTTTAGCTTGGAATTTAAAGCTTTATTCCAATTTCAGGTTACAGCTAAATAAAAAGCAAATAATTTAGTGGAATATGCGATAATCTTTCTATGAAACTGATTAATCGCAAACAAACTAACAGATCTGACTTGAGTCAAAGAAAGATTCGCTTAGTACAAGTCACTAAGACCAGCTGGTTTCCTTGCTTTCTGCACTAATGCTCGAAGCTGGAACGAGACAACAGCCTTACGTGCTTCAAAATGACCTTCAGATCAATGACACCACATCGCAGTGCTTTCCCAGGTAGAAAATGGTGTCCTCAGTAGCATTCTCACAAAGCATTTTCATTGCAAGTTAACGTGAATACAGATTTCCAAATGAAATAGCGCAGAGGCAAATTTATCTTTTCCTCCTAAAAGTTCTAGACTGGCAATCTAGAAGACCTCTACCTTTAACACAAAAATAAACAGAATAGTGTTGGCCTGTTTCCTGAGATAAAATATGTTAAGGAACAACAATTAAAATACTGTTACGGACTTAAAAAACATTTTCATCTCGTAGGATTTTTACACACTTGAAGCTACAAATGTCAGTCAAAGGATACTTTTAGTTTAGTTAGAGCCCCAATTTTCAAAAAAGTGTCATTTTAAGTACTCAGAGATTTTCTAACCTAAAGAAGGTTGCATCTGTGCAGTGATTGGTTGGTTGGTTCCACCATTTTGTTTTCCAACAATTTGGTGCCACTCCTTATCTGGAGTGAACTCCCTCTGGTGGCTGAAACCTGCTACAACCTGCTTTTTCTCTCCGTGGCGCAGAGCAACAGACAGCAAGCTCTCTTACAGCAGCTACAATTATGGCAAGTAAAAGTGAGGCAAAAGGAGGAAAAGAAAAAGACAGAGCAGAAACTACTGCATTGGAAGAAACAAATTGGCCCTGCATTCTCCTTCAATAAAGCAAAAATCTGCAGACGCTCAACATTAATGGAAGGCAAACACTTGATTATGGATTGGGTGGAGAATGACAACGTCAGTCAATTTAATCAGCCAAAGCAGCTTTACTTCAGAGATAAGGGACTATGGGATCCCTAGGAGATCTCTGAAAACCTGACTTGCTATAAACAAGTTTGTTTCTGCCTTCCTGAGAACAATTAAAAAGATACAGGAGAGGATAAGCTCAAAGTATGAATCAGCTTCCATCTTAATAGACTCCAACTCATGTAATACAGCGAGAAATCTTTAGAATCTATTGATGTCTTTGTTGTCAAGTGGCACTGAATAGGGAACAAGTGTAAATTCTCTGACAAAGAAATTGTGGAAAGGAATTGGTAACGAACTCTACTCCAAGCAAAGCCTTTGGGGAAGATTTTCTAGACGAAGAAAAGGGCCACACCATTAGCCATGGACCATAAGACCATAAGACATAGACGTGGAAGTAATACCATTCGGCCCATTGAGTCCAATCCGCCATTCAATCATGGCTGATGGACATTTCAATGCCACTTACCTGCTGTTGGAGAAATTTGCCCAATAGGTTAGAGATCACAAAACACAGCTCTAAATGAAATTGACAAGCAGTTTATTGCAAGCGATATCACTGGAAGAGAAACGGACTCTTCCAGCGATGTCGAGAGGAGCGTGGGTAGGGGTGGTGGGGCAGGACCAGGCTTAGCAGGAGCTTGTCTGGTTATGGGGTTCCATGCTGCAGGTGATTGCCGCCCGCAACATGGAATAGTGGGTGTCCGGGATCTCCAGTGTGAGGCCCTCCAGGGAGCAGTGAATGCTGGCATTTAGTTTGCATAAGTTCTGTCGGCCCAGGAGGGCGACTGGGCAGGTCGCAGAAATGATGGCCGCGTCAGGGACAGTAGCTGGGTCCGACACTAACGTTCGCAGGTTGGGAGAGTGGCTCTGTCATGGGGGCATTCCCGAAACCCCTACTGTACGGACAGTCTTGGAACTTGGGGAAAGTTCCACAGAGGGAGGCGCAGACGAGTGGGTGACCCTGGAATCCACCAGAAAGGAAGTGAGCCGCTCCCCCTCCACTTCCACATCCATCACCGGGTTTTCTGATGGGGAGTTGGTGAGGCGTATCGAGACCGCCTGCAAAAACCTCCCTCTCGCGGCAGCCCTAGTTAGTTTCAGGGGCACGGGGGATGGGATCAGCCATGGTTTCGGCAGCTTGGCGAGGCTGCCAATGTGGGGTGGGGGACTGTGGCTGCTGTGCCTGTGCGGAGTGAGGCCTGGCCGTCCCTACTTGGGTGATAACCAGCAGCGTTTAGCCAAGCCTCCTTGTTTGCCACAGTTCCAACACGGTCCTTTAAAGAACCCTATAGGTCTCTGTACCGGCCTGGCTATGTTCCTAGCTATGGCCCCGTCTGTCTTGGTGTGGTGAACAGTCCATTCCTATCCAGGCTAGTAAGTATGGTTAAGGTGTCCCCCCAGGATGTTGTTTGCCAAGTTAAGTTCTGTGGTTTGTATACATGGGCATATGGTGGGAGCATGCAATTGGCGAGAGTCTGTACAGCCAGCTTCACATTCTCTGTTAAGGGAATGCCTGCTGAAGAGTCCCAGACCTTCCAAAAGCAGGCAATAAGGTCTGGCAGCAGCTCATCTGTTTTCTGCAGACACCGGGTCACAGCACCAAAGTCTGTGTGCTGTCTTGCACCAGTTTGTATCACCTCTTTCACAGTGCTGTCCAGCCATCTCTCCCGATCTGCAGCAGTGTCCCAGGTTTGGCTGTGGAAGTTAATGGAAGAGAGAATGGTCGCCCAGTGGGTACCATAGGCGAATTGTAACAGCGTCTGCCCATCTTTGCGGCAGACAGTTGGAATTCTGTAGCAGCCAATTATAAAATGCCAGTGGTCTTTTCAACAGGTCTGGGGCATCTTGCAACATGGCCCGGACCTCCTCGTGGACCCACAGCTTATCAAGGGGAGTAGATCCAATCATAATATGGGGAAGTTGGCATTCAGTGCCCTGGTTTTTCAGGGGAGTGGCCCTGCTGCGTGTGAGCCTGGGGTTATTGTCTGGGCAGCCGGTAGTGATTCAGGCTGCCCAGCGGTTGCTGTGAGCCTCTTGTGGGCTGCTGGTAACAAAACCAGCCACTTTATTTAGCAACAGGTCTGGCTCTGGGGCCGGTGGGGGAAGTTTAGGGTATTGCGGGACGTAGGATGGCAGGGCTGTGCCCAGGGTGGTAGGGCTCTCCGCAGTCAGGGTTTTATTGCTATGGTCTTTAACTTTAGGGGGCTGGTGGTGATTGGCAATGTCCTGAAGTTTTGCGAGACACTGCAACATGTAGATAGTCTCCCATGAGGGATTGCCATGGATCTTGTAATGGCCGTGGTCCAGTAATCAATTTGATCAATTTTGAAGGATACCCCATATGGCCAGTTCCCATGGGACCAGGTGTAAAGGTCCCTTGTGAAGGGGATACCGTAACGGCTGTCCCCGTGTCTTTTAGCACGGTGTCTGCCGGTGACCCAGGTGTAACAAGAGCATCTCCTTCCTTGTTCCTGCAGTCTACGTATTTACCATGCCTCTTCAGGGTGCTCTTGTTCATTTTCAGCCCCAGGCCTTCCTCAGCACGTGGTTGGGGTTGCCCAGCTCCCACAACTGGCATCTCCCGGCAGAGGGTTGATGACCGTGCTACCTTGGCATCCTGGACGTCATGGGTCAATTTGTAAGTGCTGCATTTCGAGGAAAACAGAGAGAGAGAGGGAGAGCTCACCGAAGAGAAAATGAGGTCTGCAGATGCTGGAGATCAGAGATGGAAATGTGTTGCTGGAAAAGCGCAGCAGGTCAGGCAGCATCTAGGGAACAGGAGAATCGACGTTTCGGGCATTAGCCCTTCTTCAGAGCTCACCGAACACAGGCAGTGAGTGATTGACAAGCTAGGCAATAAAAGTTACTCAAGTGTGTAATCACTCATTGCAAAGTAAGTAAACACTTAAGTTCTGAACAAACACAGCCAGGTGGGAGAAGGGAAATTAATAAGGCAAGCACTCAGTATACAGAACAAGCAGACACACCCACAACCAACACTGAGAAACCACAGGACAGGATAACACAGCTGGGCCCAAGTCAATTTCATTCAAGCTGTGGATCTATCAGTAGCAGAGCGAGAATTTGATGAGCGGTCTCTCCCGTACCTTTCTCTGACCGGCCGTCTTTCTCCTGGCTGGAACAGGTTCATGACAGAAGTTCTGACTCAAGGCGGATCAGGCGTGGGCCAAATTAAGGTTTGTTGCAAACATTTCAGGTAATTAATTTAACACAGGTGATGACTTCCACAAGCCCAGTCCATGCTGTTCAGTACTGAATTACCGGCTGCCAGTTAACTTACTTTCCCACCGGACGACCTCCACAGGCCCAGATATGGCAGCTTAAAAGTCAGTTAACAATTTAGGAGCCAAGCGGCTACCTCCACAGGCTGAAGCCACTACTCAATTTCCGAATTACAGTAGGTGAAGCCAATCCACCGCAGATCAGAATTGTGGCCACCCTCGTCCAGCCTTTCTCTGGTCTGACTCACTGGGCAGGGCTGGCCACCAGGTACCAATCGGGTTATATTTAAAATGTTGGGGTTCGCTTACCCTGTTGAGATAGGAAAAAAATGGCCCTGCCAACTAACGCCAAACTGTCGGAGAAATTTGCCCAATAGGTTAGAGATCACAAAACAACTCAAAATGAAATTGTCAAACAGTGTATTGCAAGCAATGTCACTGGAAGAGAACCAGACTAGGCTGGCACAGAACTGACAGTCTCTACAGGTTGATCAGATTTCTCTTCCCAGAGCTGAGGATGAGACCAGTTTTATAGTAATGCGCACAATGACACTGATTAAGAAATGGGAAACTACAATATTTCTGGAAATGGAGTAATTTAGTTGCAAGGATGCTCATTGGAAAACAGTTTATCGGATGAATGTCACGTTCCTTCACACAATGCAACATCCTGATAGTATCATGGTTCCATTCCTCTTCACAGGTAGGTGTTAATGTCTCCTCTGAAGGTGAGGTGCTTCCATTGTCCTGTTCCTGGAGCATGTCTGGGCAGCACGGTGGCACGGTGGTTAGCACTGCTGCCTCACAGCGCTAGAGACCCAGGTTCAATTCCTGCCTCAGGCGACTGACTGTGTGGAGGTTGCGCATTCTCCCCCTGTCTGTGTGGGTTTCCTCTGGGTGCTCCGGTTTCCTCCCACAGTCCAAAAATGTGAGGGTTAGGTGAATTGGCCATGCTAAATTGCTCGTAGTGTTGGGTGAAGGGGAATGGGTCTGGGTAGGTGGCAGGTCAGTGTGGACTTGTTGGGCCAAAGGGCCTGTTTCCACACTGTAAGTAACCTAAAAAAAAATGCCCTTGCTGGTGACCTGCTCCTTATGTGGCTTTCGTATTGCTGGGTTGCGAAACTGCCCTTGGGGCTTTGAGATAGTTGGTGCTCTGTCATTGTTAATGAGCTTAAAATGTATTCTCTTGTCTGCGCAGGCTTTCTGATTTGGCTTGTGAGCCTGCTTGGGAATTCTGGGTGTTTTTGGTACAGTTTGGCCAATTCTGCTTTTGTGGGCCTATCGTGGGTTAGCAGACCTTTTCCAACACTCGCATTCTCCTCGTAGCCCTTAATTCCTTGCGAGATCAAGCATTTATTAACCTCTGCCTTGAAGACATTTAACGTCCCGGCCTCCACTATGCTCTGTGGCAATGAATTCCACAGGCCCACCACTCTCTGGCTGAAGAAATGTCTCCTCATTTCCGTTCTAAACTGACCCCCTCTATTTCTAAGGCTGTGCCCACGGGTCCTCCACCTGACGGAAACAAATTCCCAGCATCCACCGTTTCTAAGCCATGCATTATCTTGTAAGTTTCAATTAATTAGTTTCTACCTTGCTGGAAGATGGGAATCAGCATGAAGCTAGACTGGCAAGCCAAAATTGATTACACACTTTAGATGCAGACTCAGATGAGTATGATGGTCAGTGCACTGAACCAGCAAGATTTCTCACAGATGCAATCCAGCGTACCAACCCAGGTACTATCCAGTGAGCATTCATGTCCTGAAAGTCTGGTTTCAAGCACCAAGCCAGATCCCAGAACAAAAGGCAAGTAGCCAACAAGATAACACAATATTGTTTTGAAGTCAAATGCGTATATGTTCACTTTAAAATACAAAATGTTTTCTGAATTTTGAAGGAAACTTAAAGTGCAGTCTCAGCTGCCAGAATTGAAAGGCTGGGAGACGAGCTGTTCCAAATTAAACACATGTACCAAATGGATGTTAAATGGATACCTGAGATTTGGTTGCTGTTTTGACACAATTCGAATTTAATCAAGTACTTTAACTTATGCCCAGGATGCTAAAACCCAATCAAATTTGAATTTATTGTTTTGACAACATCAGTAAATGAGATGGTATGATGTTGGGGGGTGTAAAAAACGAAGGCATTATAAAAATTGGACAGAAAGCACCTACCACCGAAGAGAGAGCAACTGACATCAATCAGCTGAGCAACTGCTGTATAGCCGGAGAGCAACATCCCATCTAACAACGGCCATAGATCCAGAGAGCTAACTACCCATCGAACAACGGCCATAGATCCAGGGAGCTAACTACCCATCTAACAACTGTCATAGACCCACAGAGCTAATTGCCAATCTAACAACTGCCATAGATCCAGGGAGCTAACTGCCCATCCAACAACTGTCATAGATCTGGAGAGCTAACTGGGCAGCATCCGAGGAGCTGGGGAATCGATGTTTTGAGCATAAGCCATTCTTCAGGAAGAAGGGCTTATGCTCGAAATGTCAATTCACCTGCTCCTCGGATGCTGCCTCGCCTGCTGTGTTTTTCCAGCACCACATTTTTTAACTCTGGTGCTCCAGCATCTGCAGTCCTCACTTTCTTCTCCAGAGAGCTAACAGCCCATCTAACTACTGTCATAGATCCAGAGAGCTAAATACCCATCTAACAATGGCCATAGATCGAGAGAGCTAACTATCCACCTAACTACTGCCATAGATCCAGAGAGCTGACTACCCTTTTAACTACTGCCATAGATCAAGAGAGCTAACTACCCATCTAACAACATCCATAGATCCAGGGAGCTAACTACCCAACTAACAACGGCCAGAGGTCCAGTGAGCTAACTACCCATCTAATAACTGTCATAGACCCAGAAAGCTAACTACCCATCTAACAACTGTCATAGATCCAAAGAGCTAACTGGCCAGCAACCAAGGAGCAGGAGAATCGACGTTTCGAGCATAAGCCATTCTTCAGGAAGAAGGGCTTATGCTCAAAACATCGATTCACCTGCTCCTCGGATGTTGCCTCGCCTGCTGTGTTTTTCCAGCACCACATTTTTCAACTCTGGTGCTCCAGCATCTGCAGTCCTCACTTTCTCCTCCAGAGAGCTAACAGTCAATCTAACTACTGCCATAGATCCAGTGAGCTAAATACCCACCTAACAACTGACATAGATTAGAGAGCTAACTACCCATCGAACAATGGCCATAGATCTAGAGAACTAACTACCATTTTATCTATTGACATAAATCCAGGGAGCTAACTACCCATCTAACAACTACCATATATCCAGAGAGCTAACTACCCTTTTAACTACTGCTATAGATCCAGAGAGCCAACTACCCTTTTAACTACTGACATAGATCCAGAGAGCTAACTACCATTTTAACTACTGCCATAGACCCAGTGAGCTAACTGCCCATCTAACAACAGCCAAAGATCAAGAGAGCTAAGTACCCATTTAACTACTGGTCATAGATCCAGAGAGCTATCTGCCCATCTAAGAACGTCATAGATCCAGAGAGCTAACTATCATTTTAACTACTGCCTTAGATCTAGAGAGCTAACATCCCATCTAACAATAGCCAGAGATCCAGAGAGCTAACTAACCATCGATCAACTGCCATAAATCCAGAGAGTCAACTACCCATTTAACAACTACCATAGATCCAGAGAGCTAACTACCCATCTAACTACTGCCATAGATCGAGAGAGCTAACTGCCATTCTAACAACTGCCATAGATCCAGGGAGCGAACTACCCATCTAACTACTGTTATACATCCAGAGAGCTGACTGCCAATTTACCATCGGCCATAGATCCAGGGAGCTAACTACCCTTTTAACTACTGCCATAGATCCAGAGAGCCAACTACCCATTTAACAATTGGCATAGATCCAGAGAGCTAACTGCCATTTTAACTACTGCCACAGATACAGAGTGCTAACTGCCCATCTAACAACTGCCATTGACCCAGAGAGCTAACTACCCTTTTAACGACTGCCTTAGATCCAGGGAGCCGACTAATCCATCTAACAACTGCTATTGATCCAGCATCTGCAGTCCTCACTTTCCTCCCTATAGATCCAGAGAGCCAACTACCCATTTCACAACTTCCATAGATCCAGAGAGCTAACTACCCATCTAACAACTGCCATAGATCAGAGAGCTAACTACCCATCTAACAACTGCCATAGATCCAAAGAGCTAACTACCCATCTAAGAACTGCCACAGATCCAGAGAGCTAACTGCCCATCTACCAACTGCCATAGGTCCAGAGAGCTAACTACCCATCTAACAATTGCCATAGATCCAGGGAGCCTACTACCCATGTAACAACTGACATATATGCAGAGATCTAACTACCCATCTAACCACTGCCATAGATCCAGAGAACTAACTGCCATTCTAACAACGGCCAAAGGTCCAGAAAGCTAACTGCCCATTTGACAACGTTACAGATTTAGAGAGCTAACTATCAATCTCACAACTACCACAGAAGCAGAGAGCTAACTACTCATATAACAACTGTCATCGACCCAGAGAGCTACCTACCCATCTAAGAACTGTCATAAATCCAGAGAGCTAACTACCTTTTTTAACAACTGCCATAGATCCAGAGAGCTAACTACCCATCTAACTACTGCCATAGATCCAGAGAGCCGGCTACCCATCTAACAACTTTCATAGATCCAGAGAGCTAACTGCCCATCTAAGAACTGTCATAGATCCAGAGAGCTAACTTCCATTTTAACTATTGCCATGGATCCTGAGAGCTATCAGCCCATCTAACAACAGCCATAGATCCAGAGAGCTAACTAACCATCGATCAACTGCCATAGATCCAGAGAGCTAACTACCCATCTAACTACTGCCACAGATCCAGAGAGCTAACAGCCCATCTAACAACTGTCATAGACCAAGAGAGCTAACTACCACATCTAACAACTACCATAGATCCAGGGAGCTAACTACCCATCTAACAATAGCCATAGATCCAGAGAGCTAACTAACCATCTACCAACTGCCGTACATCTAGGGAGCTAACTATCCATCTAACACTGCCACAGATCAAGAGAGCTAACTGCCCATATACCAACTGCCGTAGATCCAGAGTGCTAACTACCCATTTAACAACTACCACAGAACCAGAGAGCTAACTACCCATCGAATAACTGTCATAGACTTAGAGAGCTACCTACCCATCTAATAACTGTCATAGATCCAGAGAGCTAACTACCCTTTTAACTACTGCCATAGATCCAGAGAGCTAACTACCATTTTATCAACTGCCAAAGATCCAGAGAGCTAACTAACCATCTAACTACGGCCATAGATCCAGAGAGCTAACTACCATTTTATCAACTGCCATAGATCCAGAGAGCTAACTATCCATCTAACAACGGATAAAGATCCAGAGAGCTAACTGCCCATGCAACAACTGTCATTGACCAAGAGAGCTAACTACCCATCTAACTACTGCCATAGATCCAGAGAGCGGACTACCCTTTTAACTGCTGCCATAGATCAAGAGAGCTAACTACCCATCTAACAACGGATAAAGATCCAGAGAGCTAACTGCCCATGTTACAACTGTAATTGACTAAGGGAGCTAACTACCCATTTAACTACTGCCAGGTGGAGGGTGTTGCACGCAGCAGTCGCGGTGGTTCACGGACTCCCAGCCCAACTGCTTGTTCTGTGGCGCTGTGGAGTCCGTGGACCATGTGTATATTGGATGTGGGTGTTTGCACTCCCTTTTTGATTTTTTCAAAACCCCCTCCTCTGCTTTTGGCTGCACTTCAGGCCCACGCTCCTGATCTTCGGGCACCTGGTACGGAGGAGGGAGGGCAGGTCTGAAGACCTCCTCGTGGGTCTGCTCCTGGGCCTGGCCAAACTGGCCATCAACAGGTCGAGGCAGCGGGCCGTGGAGGGGGTCGTTAGGGCCGACTGCCTGCCCCTCTTCCGCGGTTACGTTAGAGCCTGGGTGTCCTTGGAAAAGGAGCACGCGGTGTCGACCAACACCCTGGAGTTGTTCAGGGAGAGGTGGGCGCCGCGGGGAGTGGAGTGCATTATTTCACCCTCCAACTCTATTTTGATTTAGTCCCTCCCCTCCCCTTCACTGTTTTGATCACACAGCACTGCCCTTTGATGTGAAGGGCAGAGCTTGTCACTGGCCACTTGGGTGTTTTCCTATCTTTCTGATGGTGGAAATTTGAATAAAGATTTGTGCACCTTGTGTCTTTCACTGTGTCTCACACCTGCACACACATACCATGGGTGCTGGGGGAAAAAAAACAACTGCCATAGATCCAGAGAGCCAACTACCCATCTAACTACTGCCATATACCAAGAGAGCTAACTACCCATTTAACTACTGCCATAGATACAGAGAGCTAACTACCCATCTAACAACTGCCATAGACCCAGAGAGCTACCTAACCATCTAAGAACTGTCATAGATCCAGAGAGCTAACTACCCCTTCTAACTACTGCCATAGATCCAGAGAGCTAACTACCCTTTTAACAACTGCCATAGATCCAGAGATCTAACTGCCCATCTAACAACTGCCATAGATCAGAGAGCTTACTACCCTTCTAACTCCTGCCATTGATCCAGAGAGCAGACTAGCATTTTAATAACTGCCACAGATCCAGAGAGCCTGCTACCCATGTAACAACTGACATAGATCCAGAGAGCTAACTATCCATCTTACAATGGCCAAAGGTCCAGAGAGCGAACTACCCATCTAACAACAGTCACAGACCCAGGGAGCTAACCACCCATCTAACAATGGCCATAGATCCAGGAAGCTAACAATGGCCATAGACCCAGAGAGCTAACTGCCCATCTAACAACTGTCATAGACCCAGAGCGGAAACTACCCGTTTAACAACTCTCATAGATCCAGAGAGCTAACTGCCCATCTAACAACAGCCATAGATCCAGAGAGCTAACTACCCATCTAACAACGATCATAGATCCAGAGAGCTAACTACCTATCTAACAACGATCATAGATCCAGAGAGCTAACTGCCCCATCTAACAAGAGCCATAGATCCAGAGAGCTAACCACCCTTTTAACTGCTGCCATAGATCCAGAGAACTAACTACCAATCTAACAACTACCATTGTCCCAGAGAGCTAACTAACGATCTAACAACTACCATTGTCCCAGAGAGCTAACTAACAATCTAACAACTGCCATAGACCCAGAGAGCTAACTACAATCTAACAACTACCATTGTCCCAGAGAGCTATCTACCAATCTAACTACTGCCATAGATCCAGAGAGCTAACTACCATTTTAACTACTGCCACAGATCCAGAGAGCTAATTGCCCATCTAACAACGGCCAAAGGTCCAGAGAGCTAACTACACATCTAACAATTACCATAGATCCAGAGAGCTAACTACCCATCTAACAACAGCCATAGATCCAGAGAGCTAACCACCCTTTTAACTACTGCCATAGATCCCGAAGAGCTATCTACCCTCCTAACAACTGTCATATATCCAGAGAGCTAACTGCCCATCTAACAATTGCCATAGATCCAGAGAGCTAACTACCCATCTAACAATTGCCATAGATCCAGAGAGCTAACTACTCTTTTAACTACTGCCATAGATCCAGAGAGCTAACTACCCATCTAACAACTGTCATAGATCCAGGGAGCTAACTACCCATCTAACAATGGCCAAAGATCCAGAGAGCTAACTGCCCATCTAACAACTATCATAGACCCAGAGAGCTAATTACCGGTTTAAAAACTGCCATAGATCCGGGGCGTTAACTACCCTACTATCAATGGCCAGAGATCCAGGTTGCTAACTACCCATCTAACAACTGTCATAAATCCAAAGAGCTAACTACCCATTAAACTATTGCCATAGATCCAGAGAGCTAACTACCCATTTAACTACTGCCATAGATCAGAGAGCCAACTACCCATCTAACTACTGCCATATACCAAGAGAGCTAACTACCCATTTAACTACTGCCATAGATACAGAGAGCTAACTACCCATCTAACAACTGCCATAGACCCAGAGAGCTACCTAACCATCTAATAACTGTCATAGATCCAGAGAGCTAACTACCCCTTCTAACTACTGCCATAGATCCAGAGAGCTAACTACCCTTTTAACAACTGCCATAGATCCAGAGATCTAACTGCCCATCTAAGAACTGCCATAGATCAGAGAGCTTACTACCCTTCTAACTACTGCCATAGATCAAGAGAGCTAACTACCCATCTCACAACTGTCATAGATCCAGAGAGCTAACTGCCCATCTAACAACGATCATAGATCCAGAGAGCTAACTGCCCATCTAACATCAGCCATAGATCCAGAGAGCTAGCTACACACCTAACAACGACCAAAGGTTCTGAGAGCTAACTGCCCATCTAACAACTGCCATAGATCCAGAGAGCTAACCACCCTTTTAACTGCTGCCATAGATTAAGAGAGCTAACTACCCAGCTAACTACTGCCATAGATTCAGAGAGCTAACTACCAATCTAACAACTACCACAGACCCAGAGATCTAACTACCCATCTAATAACTGTCATAGACGCAGAGAGCTAACTACCCATCTAACAACTCTCTTAGACCAAGGGAACTAACTACCCATCTAACAATGGCCATAGATTCAGAGAGCTAACTACCCATCTAACAACTATCATAGACCCAGGGAACTAACTACCCATCTAACAATGGTCATAGATCCAGAGAGCTAACTAACCATCTACCAACTGCCGTACATCTAGGGAGCTAACTATCCATCTAACACTGCCACAGATCAAGAGAGCTAACTGCCCATATACCAACTGCCGAAGATCCAGAGTGCTAACTACCCATTTAACAACTACCACAGAACCAGAGAGCTAACTACCCATCGAATAACTGTCATAGACTTAGAGAGCTACCTACCCATCTAATAACTGTCATAGATCCAGAGAGCTAACTACCCTTTTAACTACTGCCAAAGATCCAGAGAGCTAACTAATCATCTAACTATGGCCATAGATCCAGAGAGCTAACTACCATTTTATCAACTGCCATAGATCCAGAGAGCTAACTACCCATCTAACAACGGATAAAGATCCAGAGAGCTAACTGCCCATGTAACAACTGTCATTGACCAAGAGAGCTAACTACCGATCTAACTCCTGCCATAGATCCAGAGAGCGGACTACCCTTTTAACTGCTGCCATAGATCAAGAGAGCTAAGTACCCATCTAACAACGGATAAAGATCCAGAGAGCTAACTGCCCATGTTACAACTGTCATTGACTAAGAGAGCTAACTACCCATTTAACTACTGCCATAGGTCCAGAGAGCTAACTACCCAAACTCTGGGTCAGATATGTGGATGACACCTTTGTAATCATTAAAAACACAGAAATAGAGAACACACACCGGATCATCAACGCCACACTCACAGGAATCCGATTCACTAGAGAGGAAGAA
Organism: Chiloscyllium plagiosum; assembly: GCF_004010195.1. Classification (NCBI taxonomy): domain Eukaryota; kingdom Metazoa; phylum Chordata; class Chondrichthyes; order Orectolobiformes; family Hemiscylliidae; genus Chiloscyllium; species Chiloscyllium plagiosum. Next base: position 22,177 of record NW_025211519.1, read on the forward strand.
AAGGACAACCAACTCCCATTCCTAGACGTGATGGTACAGAGAACACCTAATGGAGAATTCACCACAAAGGTATACAGGAAAGGTATACAGACCAAGTCCTGAACTACGAAAGCAACGACCCCAATACACACAAAAGAAGTTGCATCAAGACACAATTCAAAAGGGCCACAACACACTGCAGTACACCAGAACTGCAAAAAGAGGAAGAGGAACACCTATACAATGTATTCGCCAAAAACGGATACCCACGCAATTTCATCAACGGATGCCTAAGGGAAAGACCA
>NW_025211519.1:22721-23533 GCF_004010195.1 Chiloscyllium plagiosum
TCTGGGTCTCCCTATTGAGGAGGGCGGTCAGTCGCTGGGGTGCGTCCGCACCCAGGTCGCGACGTTCCGCCTTCAGACCTTGCGGCGATACCTTTACGTCGAGCCTCCTTCTCGTGGTGCGCCCTGGTGACATATTTTTTCCGCCAGGTGCGTAACCTCAGCTACGACACGCAGCTCCTGTTCGTCGACCGTGACGGTTTGGAGGTCGCCCTCAAGACGCTGCCTGTCTTTTACCAGGACCTGATCACTGTCTGGAACATGGTCGAATCGCGTCGCACCTACCCTCTGGCTGGAGTAGCGGCTGTCGTCAGGGAGGCGTTGCTCAGGAATCCACACCTCCGTACTCACGGGTTCGAGTGGCTGTCGGAGGGGAGGGCCGCGGCGGCGAGGGTGACCAGGGTCGGGGATGTGCTGGGTGCCGGGGGCCTGGGCTGGATGCTGCCGCAGGACATAGCGAGCAGGGCAGCGGTAGACGTCCGTTATGTGGCCACCAGCATCCGACGCCGGAAAATGGCAGTGCTCGGACCCGACGTAGTGCACCAGTTGGAGGACGCTCAGGTGTGTGGTGGGATCCCGTCCGTGCTCACCCCAGCCCGGACGGAATTTCACATTGGCCCCAAGGTCCCGTACTTCCCGCGGGAGCCTGTGCCCCACAACCTGAGCCACCTGTGCCCCACAACCTAATTTTATTCCCTTCCAGGGGGTAAAAACGAGGGCCCTATATAGACTGCTGCTGCACACTGTCCACCTCTTCTCCCTCATCCACTGTCCGGACACGCCTTGGCGAGCCCACTTGCCACCGGGCGGTGGGG
>NW_025211520.1:0-1147 GCF_004010195.1 Chiloscyllium plagiosum
CATCAGAAATTCTAATTGCATTTTATTCAAATGAATTTTGATTTCAAAGCTACATATCTGTATTTTTACATAAATCTATAGACTTCCTTAGTGAAATGATGAATGGATTCCTGATAGATTTGTTCTTTCAAATATTTTGATTGTTGTCAGATTACCGTAATGATCAAAAGCTGGTAAAACATCAACAAATGTAACAATAGCTTCTTTTCTACTTTGGTAAGCTCTAATATCACCATCCTCAGTTCCAATCAAACCCAAGAGTGTATTTACTTAATTAAACATAATGTCCAGTTTGGAAGAAATTATAAACTTTAATAAATATTTTCTCCAAGAGATCCAATTTTATGTAAAACTTTAGTTAGACCATATTTATGAAGTTCTGGTTACCACAGTGTAGGAATGATGTGGAAACATTGGAGAGGGTGCAATTATAAATAAAAGTTTGGAAGAAATCATAAACTTTAATAGCTATTTTCTCCAAGATGTCCAATTTGCAGAAAACTTTAGTTGGACCATATTAGAAAAGTTCAGATCACCACATTATAGGTTTGGAGACGATGCAATAAAAAAAGAGATTTACCAGGATGTTGCCTGGATTAGAACTGCATTAGCTATAAGGAGAGGTTGGACAAACTTGTGTTGTTTGCTCAAGAGCATTGGAGGGACAATCTCTTGCAGATATATAAAATTAGGAGAGCCAAGGTTGTGCTGGATAGTTAGAGTCTCACCTCAGGTGGAAATGTCAAATACTCGGTTCATAGGGTTGAAAATGAGATGGTGCTCGCGGAAAGGAGATATGCAAGGCAGTTTTTGTTTCATGTGCTGCTAAGAAAGGTGGAAAAATGAGATATTACAACAATGTTAAAGAGGCATTTAGACTGACACATGAACAAGCAGGGAAAAGAGGTATATGGACTATATACAGGCAAATGGGAATAGTTTAGAGAAACATCACCCTGATACGTCACACATTGTTCCTGTTCATACTGTTCCTATTCACACTGTTCCTGCTCACACTGTTCCAGTTCACACTGTTCCTGGTCACACTGTTCCTGTTCATACTGTTCCTGTTCACAATGTTCCTGTTAACAGTGTTCCTGCTCACACTGTTCCTGATCATACTGTTCCTGTTCACAATGTTCCTGTT
>NW_025211520.1:6384-16889 GCF_004010195.1 Chiloscyllium plagiosum
CTAATTGCCCAGAGGGCAGGTAAGATTCAACCACATTGCTGTGGGACTGGAGTCACGTGTCAGCAAGACCAGATAAAGATGGCAGTTTCCTTGCCTAAAGGGCATTGGTGAAATAAATGATTTTTTTTCAACAATCAAGGATGGATTCGTGGTCATCATTAGATTCTTAATTCCAGCTATTTATTTATTGAATTCATCTGCCATAGCAGGATTCGAACCCCAGTCCCCATAACTTTCCCTGGCTCTCTGCATTAACAGTCCAGTGATATCACCATTCAGCTAATGCCTGCCTCCCATTCCAATAAACAGGTCCAGAAGGAAGGAGAGTCAATCACCCAGTTTGGGGCAGCCTTACAGAAATTACTGGAACATTGTGAATCTGGAGGTTCCTTTCTGATGCCCTGAAGGGCCTTTTGGTTCGTGACCTCTGACACAAAGCCATCCAACAGAATCTGCTAATGAGGAGAGACCTGGATTTCAACAGCTTTTGAAGTTGCCACCTCAATAGAGGCCACCAACAATGAAACAACATGATTGGCTAGGCCCAGATGCATAGAGTGGGGGAAGGTCAGCAGAGTTAGGTACCAAGCGTAGAATGGTGCCAAGATAGCAAAGAGTGGGCACATGGATTGAACACGTTGGACTCGAGAATCTCAGGGCTGCAGGCAGAAGTGAATTTTTCATATTGCCCAAAATTCCCAGGGACAACCTCAACAAGAGAAGGGGAGACTGAAGGGCACAATTCCGGGGAAAAGACATAAGGTAGATGAGGCCTGCCAGTGGGTAGACCAGGAATCTGATTCTCCCAGGATCTGTGGGAGAACCAGAAGGCCCAGAGTCAGCAGAGCTTTGGTTAAACATCCTGATGGTACAGACTGAAGCTGAGAGTTTCTGGCTTCTTCCCAAAATACAGAGTAAGACATAAACCTGGAAGTGGATACAGGGGCAGTGATGTGTCTAATCTCCAAAGCAATAGTTACTGTCTCTGCCATTGAAGCCTGCCAGGATTACACTGTGGACATCTACAGAACACGTGGTGCTGCTGTAGGGGTATGAACTGGTAAATATACAACTAAGGGCCCAGTGTGTGAACTGCCTCTGTACGGAGTGAAAGGTGGCGACCCTACATTATTTGGACAATTCAGATTACAGATGTTAAAGTAAACTCAGGGTCTGGATAACAGGCTGGTGGACACATAAACGGGTTTGCAAGAGATTTTGCGTAGGTACAAAGATGTCTTCAAGGGAACCCTGGGGAAAATTAAAGGAGTAGAAATTTATCTTTAGCTGAAGAAGGACGTTGGTCCAAGGAATCTGAAGCTTTGTCCGGTACCAAATACCATCCAGCCTGAAATGGTGAACCTGCGCGCATTGGAACCATTCGCCACCATCGAATGGGTCATTCCAATCGTTCCAGTGTTAATAACAAACAGCATGATGAGCATTTCTGGTGATTTTAAGGTCACAGACAACCCCATTCCTGAGAGGGGATCAATACACCATTCCACTAATAGAAGACCTATTCAGCGGACTGGATGAGGGAAAGAAATTCTCAGAAATGGATCTGGCACAGATGGGAGTGATGAGGTGTCCGACCTACCACTGATGGCACTGACACACACATTCAGTGAATCATACAGCACAGAACAGGCCCTTCAGCCCATAGAATCTGGATCAACATTACTCTCAGTGGAAGTCTGCTCATCACAGTTTCCTGCACTTGTTCCATATTCTTGAATACTCTAATGTTTGAAGTGCTTATCCAAACATTTTTAAAAGTTTTTTTATGGTTTCCAGCCTCCACTAGCTTCCCAGGCAATCCATTCCAGATTCCAACTACCCGCTGAGGAAAGTTTGTTTCCCCAAATCCCCTCTAACTCCTGCCCCTTGCCCTAAAACTATGCCCAATTGTAACTGACCCCTCAACCAAAGGGAACAGCAGCTCTCTATTCACCCTGTCCATAACCCTCAACCTGAAATACCGCAATCATGTCTCCCATCAACCATCTCTGCATGAAAAAAACAGACTCCAAGCCTATCTAGTCTCTCTGTATCACTCGATTTCTCCATCCTTGGCAACACCCTGGACAATCTCATCTGTATCCCCTCCAGTGCTATCACATCCTTCCTGTCGTGAAGTGATCAGAGCTGTACACAGTACTTCAGCTTTTGCCTAACCAAAGTTCTGCACGACCCCAACATTATCTCCTTGCTCTTATACTCCATGTCACAATCAGTGTCCCATCTTCCTTCTAAATGATCCTATTACATGCTCTACTTCATGGATCTGTGAATAATTACAAGATTCCTTTGTTCCTCCGAGCTCCCCAGTCTCCTGACAGTCATTAAATACTCCCTCATCTTGTTTCTTCTTCCAAAGTGCATTATCTCGCACTTGTCTGGATTAAATACCATCTGCCATTGGTCTACCCATCTGACCAACCCACCTCTACCTTCCTGTAATGTTCAAACATCTCCTTCACTATTAACTACTCCATCAATTTTGGTGTCATCTGCAAATTTGGTTAACATTCCCTTCACACTTCCATCTGTATCATCGATGTACATGACAAACAATTAGGATCCCAGTACTCATCCTTGTGGGATACCACTGGACACCAGTTTCCAAGCTACCATGACCCTTTCTATCCTATTACTACCCCGATGTCTGATCTATCTCACCAAATTGCCCACAATACCATGTGCTTTAACCCTCTCAATCAGTCTCCCACCTGGAACCTTGTCAAACGGTTTGCTAAAATCCAAATAAACTCCATCAACTGAACTTCCCATATCCATACAGTTGATCACATTTTCAAACAATTCTCACAAATTTTCAGATATGACTTTCTTCTGACATACACCTGTTGACTATCTTTAATTAACCCATGCCTGGACAAGTGGATATTAATTCGCTCCTTCAGAATTTTCTCCAACAGTTTCCTGACCACTGACATGAGACTCATTGCTCTGTAATTTCCTAGTTCATCTCTATCAACCTGCTTAAAAAGTGAAGCCACATTAGCCATCCCCTAGTCCTCTGGCACTTCCAATGTGGCTAGTGAGGAATTAAAAATTTGTGTCAGATCTGCCACAATTTCCTGCCTCACCTCCCACAGCAACCTGGGATGCAATTTATCCGGGCCATGAAGCTGTCAGTCTTTAAGCCCAACAGAGCCTCCAACATCTCCCCATTTCCCATGTCAAACTGTAAACGTCTCTCACAATCCCGTTTCCTGAATTCTACCTATATTCTACTTTTCCCGATTGAAGACCGAACAGTCATTCAACACCCTTCTAATATCTTACATCTTCAGAGTTGTCCCCTTGGTCCCTAATGGGCCCTACATTTTCGCCCATTAACCTCTTCCCTTAAATTTATTTCTAAAATATCTTTAGGATTCTCCCTAATCCTGTTCCCAAATCCTTTCTCATTCCCACTTTTTGCTCTTCTAATTGCTTTCTTAACCTCCCTTCTGCATTTCCAATATTCCTCTAAGGCTGCAACTGAATTATTCTCTTTGGACTTGCTAAAAACTCTACTCCTCTGTTTATCCAGAGTTGAATTGTTCAGGACATCCAGTATTCCCTGAATCTATTGCTCCTATATTTCCCTCGAAAGGTGCCGTGTTGTCCTTGTACTCTTCCCAGCACCTTTCTGAATGACCCTCTTCCCCCATTGCTCTCCTGTAGACGTATGCAAACGGAGCTGTTCCCAATCTACTGTGGCTAGATACTGCTTTATTCTAATACAATTAGGCTTCCCCAATCCAAAGATGACTTCAGCAGGCCATTTGCTCCTTGTCTAGCACATTTTTTACCCAGATTGTATCGTGGTCACTATCACTAAAATGTCCCCCCACTGCCATCGATCACTCATCCAGCTTCTTTCCCCAGAACCAGTTCCAGCATTGGAACTTCGACACATTGATACAGAAACCCACCTGGATACATTTTAATAAGTTCACCCTCTTTAAATCCTTTACCCTATAGCTAGCCCAACTTTGATTAGATTAGATTAGATTAGATTAGATTACAGTGTGGAAACAGGCCCTTCGGCCCAACAAGTCCACACCGACCCACCGAAGCGAAACCCACCCATACCCCTACATTTACCCCTTACCTAACACTACGGGCAATTTAGTCTGGCCAATTCACCTAACCTGCACATCTTTGGACTGTGGGAGGAAACCGGAGCACCCGGAGGAAACCCACGCAGACACGGGGAGAACGTGCAAACTCCACACAGTCAGTCGCCTGAGTCGGGAATTGAACCCGGGTCTCTGGCGCTGCGAGGCAGCAGTGCTAACCACTGTGCCACCGTGCCGCCCACAAACTTGTACTGGGGAAGTTGAAATCATCTTGTATTATTAGCCGATTATTACCCTTGCTCCCTTCTGTGAACTGTCTACATATTTGCTGTTCTATTTCCCACAGATTCTTTGGGGTCCTATAATACACTTTCAGTAAAGTAGCTCTCTCCGTAACATTCCTACAGTCTACACACAAAGCCTCATTTAAGGATCCTGCGGAGATATCATCTCTCCCTAATGCAGGAATTGATTCCTTAATTAATAGTGTGACACTACTGACAGCCTCTTCTGTTTCACCGAAAGATCCTGTAACCCTGGAAGGTTTAGTTGCCAGTCCATCCATTCTCTCAATCTTGTTTCTGTGATGGTAACATTATCATGCTTGCATGTGTCAATCCATGCCATTAACCCATTAGTCTAACCTGTTACATTCCGAGCATTAAAGACCATTCAGCTTTGCCTTTGTCTTTTGACACTCAATATCGTAAAACTCACTGTGACTTGCTTCTGTTCCTGTAGCATGATGTGTCTCTGTTGCATCAATATTATGTGGTCCCCTCCCTCTGCCAGACTAATTTAAACTCCTCCCAACAGCACCAGCAAGCCTCCCTGCCAGGATGTTGGTCCCAATGTGGTTCAGGTGCAGACTGTACTATTTGTCCATGTCCCACCTCCCCAGAAACAATCCCAGTAATCCAGGAATCTAAAACCCTCCCTCTTGCACCAACTCTTGAACCACACATCCATCTATCCTATTTTCCAGTTTCAAAACTTGCTAGCACATGGCACTGGAAATAATCCAGAGATTACAACCGTTGAGGTCCTGCTTTTTAATCGACCACCTCGCTCCCTTAATTCTTGATGCAAGACTGCATTCCTCACTCTGGCCATACCATTGTACATGTTGCTACCAACGACCTTTAACTCATCACCCTTCCCTTTCAGGATGCCCTGCAGCCATTCAATGACATCCCTGACCCTGGCACCAGGGAGGCAATGCAGCATCCTGGAGTAACATATTCGGCTGCAGAAACACCCGGCTGCTTTCCGACTAAAGAATCCCTGATCACTGTTGCTCTTCTTTCCTTCTTCCTCCCCATCTTGTGTAGACAAGCTGCTCGTTGAGCCAGACGGCTTGGATCTGACTGCATTCCTCTGAGGAGTCAGCATCCTCATCAGCTTTCAACATTGAATCCTGGTGATGAATGGGACACCAGGGGACTCTGCACTCACAGAGGGTCGTGGATTAAATTCTGGGTGGATTGTCTGGTGTCTGCTGCTACCTGGATGATATTCCGTTCACTGGATCCGCCAAAGAGGAACATTTGAAGAACCTGGAAGAAACTTTCAAAAGGTTCTGAAACTACAGTCGACAAGTAAAAACGGAGAAATGGGAGTCTGGTAAAGACTCCATCGCGTGCCTGTGCCATATAATCCTTGGAAATACACATGGGACCCAAGAAGTTGGAAACTATCAGGAAGGCCCCACGACAAGAATGTGTCCCAACTGAGATCAATCCTGGGCCTTGTAAATTACTATGGAAAGTTTGTGTGCATCTGACTATCGTGCTAAAGCCCCTGCTGGGGAAGGGCGGCAGTGTAAATGTACCCAGGGATGTGAGGACGTTTACCGGAAAGTGAAGCACACGTTAAAATGATCAGAACTGTTGACACATGTTGAGTCAAAGTTGCCAGTCCAGTTAGCATGTCAGTACAGTTTCACTACAGTTAACATGTCAGTACAATTCCAGTAGTCAGCATGCTTGTACAGTTCCAGTACAGTCAGCATATTAATACAGTTCCAGTGCAGTTAGCATGGCTGAACAGTTCCATTGCAGTTAGTATGTTCATACAGTTCCATTACAGTTAGTACACGCTACCTTATGGGGCTGGTACTGTGCTGTCACACACCTCACCGAATTGAATGTAAAGGCCCATCGCATTCACATCAAGGTCACTAACAAAGATGGAGGGTAAGTATACTCAAGTGGAAAAACAAGGATTGGACATGGAGTTTAGCATTGTGAAGTTCTCCCATTTCCTTTCCAGCAGGCACTTTGTGCAACGCACAGAACACAGGCCGCTAACCTCCAGTTTTGACCTGTATATGGGATACCATCAAAGGTGGCAGTACGCCTGTATAGCTGGGCACGGGTTCTGTCAGATGCTGACAGGCAGAGAGGGGCAGCAATTCAGATGCCGTGTCAAGCTGAGCATTGTTGAGAAATAAGGACGTTCCAGACTGGAACCTCAGTATCACGTACCTTTCCCGGGAAGAGAAGTCAGCAAGTTAGGTACAGAGTGAAACTTGGAATGATCTTCCCCCACCCCCCGCACCCTGTCTTGGGCGTCGTGATGAACTTAATCCTGAGAGGAAGAACTTGTCACAGAAACCGCCCAGAATTACATCCTTACCTATCCATGAGCTGGGAATTGCCCTTATCTGTTTGGTGTTTCATGGGTGAGTTGTTACTCTTCCCCCCAACAACGAGGAACGATGAGGAACAAGTAAACCATGGGCATCCCAGCATATTGCGAATGGAATAAGTAGCCAACAGGATTTTTTTGGTGGCTAATTGTGGACTGCCAGACTGAGAAGAAAGTCTAATCATGCAAATTCCCTGCAATGGTCAGGAAGGCGCTGCCAATGTTATCCCTTCACCTGTGGGAATGGCCTCAATCACAATGACAGCAGATTAATGTTGATTTCCCAGGTTTAGTAGAAGGACAGATGTTACTAGTGATCACGGATGCCAAATCCTAATGGCCCGAGGGAGCAGCTTTGAAATCCGTATCAGTGGAAACAATGGTAGAGCGATTGCATGAAATATTTGCCAGGTTAGGAGCCCTGAACAAGTTGGGAGTGACAATCATCTGTAGTTTGTAGTAAAAGTGTTCGAGGAGTACCTGAAAATTCACAGAGTCAGACACGAGAGATGGGCTCCATATCATCCTGTGGTAAAAACAATGACTGCAGATGCTGGAAACCAGATTCTGGATCAGTGGTGCTGGAAGAGCACAGCAATTCAGGCAGCATCAGAGGAGCTTCGAAATCGACGTTTCGGGCAAAAGCCCTTCATCAAGAATCAATTCCTGATGAAGGGCTTTTGCCCGAAACGTCGATTTCGAAGCTCCTCGGATGCAGCCTGAATTGCTGTGCTCTTCCAGCACCACTGATCCAGAATCAATATCATCCTGTGACTAACAGTCAGGAGGAAAGATTTGTATAAATCCTGAAACAGGCTTTACATGACACACAGGGTGACTGGTCTCTGTGAGGATGGGCCACTGTAAGGATGGGCCACTGTGAGGATTGGGTCACTGTGAGGATGGTTCAGTGTGTGGACGATTCACTGTGAGGATGGGTTACTGTGAGGATTGGGTCACTGTGAGGACAAGGAGATTGTCAAGGACATCAAGGGTCATGACAAGAAAGTGGGAGAATGGAGTTGAGAAACTTATCAGCCATGATTGAATTGCGGACAGACTCGATGGGCTGAATGGTCTAATTGCTGCTCTGGGTCTCATGGTCTTTATTAAATGTATAATGCTTAGTTAATTGTTAAATTAAGAATTAACTATAGGAAATAACTATTAAGAAATACAAAATTAAATGTATATCTTCAGTTAATTGCTAAATTGAGGAATAAGTACAATTAGCTAAAAAGAAAGACCACTCAAAACTCCGTCATTCCCCAGCTCCCAAGGCAATTGAAGGCCTCTAACAGTGTCCTTCAGTTATTGTAAAAGCTTTCTGAATTCCAGAAGGTAACTTGAGAAAGGTGCAGCAGGAATGTGCAGACTAGGAGCTAAAGTTGGTTATTTGGCCCCCGGACCTTCTGTGTCATTCGATAAGGTCAAAGCTGATCTGGTTGCATTATGAATTCCATATTCCGATCTAACCCCAACATCACCAATGGTTATAACCCCTGGTTCCCCTGCCGAACAAGAATCTACCCATCTCTGCCTTCAACATATCCAATGACCCTGTCTCCACCACCTGCTGAGGCAGTGATCCAAAGTCACACAACTGCCTGAGGGAAAAATATTCTCCTATTTCTGTCAGTAAAGGGCGCCTGTACTTGTTGAAACAGTATGCTTTCAATTTATTTCATTTCTTATGAATACTACACGCACTCAGATACAGCACCTTTACTTTTGCTTTTTTTAAATGTAAGAACATCTAGTTCGAATTTCCTCAGTCTATCTCTCTTTCCCTTCCTCAAACCTTTGTTTCCCATGTTATTATCTTTCTCTCTCACTTTGGGTCTTTGACTTACCACATTTTTCCACAACTGACCCTTGTGTGCTTCTCCAGTTTTGCAGTTTGCTGACCCTTGTGTGCTTCTCCAGTTTTGCAGTTTGTCAGGTGGTTCTGGTGTAAGCTGTCCCCCGTTCAGTATAAAGCACCCCAGCCCCACCCACTTCTCCCTCACCTGGAGCCAGTGGCCACAGAACTGGGATCGAGCTCTCCCACCCCAGTCAGAGGAATGAAAGGTTATCAGGAGAAGGCAACAATGTGGATTTAAGATCGTGAACGTGTCAATCATGTTCTTGTTAAATGGTGAAGTGGATTTGCAGAATGAATGGTCTATGTTCCAAATTGTTCCTATGTTCCTAATGCAAGAAATATAATAGCCAACAGTGAAGTTTACAAACCACAGCTTTGGACCAGAGACAAAGGTTTGACATTGAACTCGAATCCTTCTCAGCTTCACCAGAGGGTTTGACAGTCACAGACTGGTTCTGAACGTTGAGTCAGAAAACCACCCTCCACCACATTCCTGATGAAGAGCTTATGCCCGAAATGTCAACTTTCCTGCTCCTCAGATATTGCCTGACCAGCTGTGCATTCCAGCAACACAATCTTAAATTGTACAGTCGTACAGTCCTACAACACAGAGACAGGCCCTTCAGCCCAAACTGGTCCATACCAACCAAAATGTTTGGGCCTCCTGACAGGCCGGGGTGTCTGTGTTTGGGCCTCCAGACAGGCCGGGGTGTCCGTGTTCGGTCCTCCCGACAGGCTGGGGTGTCCGTGTTCGGTCCTCCAGACAGGCCGGGGTGTCCGTGTTCGGTCCTCCAGACAGGTCGGGGTGTCCATGTTCGGGCCTCCTGACAAGCCGGGGTGTCCGTGTTCAGCCCTACTGACAGGCCGGGGTGTCCGTGTTCGGGCCTCCTGACAGGCCGGGGTGTCCGTGTTCGGGCCTCCTGACAGAATGATGTTCTCCAAGACTTCGGTCGAATTCCCAACCCTTCAAACAGCAGCAGTGGAAATTTATGGCCCTCGGAATTAGTAGATCACATACTCATTCAATGTCTCATCCAAAACCCAAATCATCAACAATGCAGCTCTCCCACAGTGGATTGTGTCAGCAACCCCACAGCTTGGTCACTCCAATCCTCAGCAAACCAAGTTGGCAGCCATTTGTTTCCATGAAGATGACAACCTTCTTAGTAGCTGATCTCTGTGGTGGCTGCTGTATTCATCAAACAAATAAATTCGGGGATGGTGGTGTAGTGATACTGTCACTGGGCTCGACGTGAAGGGGTTAATGTTCTGGGGACAGATGCTAAAACCCCACAAAGGCAGTGCGTGGAATTTAAATTAATTGCATAAAATATGGAATCAAATCCCAGTTTCAGTCATACCATCCATAACAATATCAACGATTGTTTAAAAACCACATCTGTTTCACTAACTATCTTCAGGGAAGAAAATCTCCTGCCCTCACCCAGTCTGGTCTCCATAGGACTCCAGACCGACAGCAATGTAACTGGCTGTGAACTGAACGAGGAAACAGTACAGCAGGACAGACCTTTCAAGGGAAAGTAGAGATAAACAAAAAATACTGTCCTTGCCAGTGTTGCTGACATTCCATTCGTTAAAAGCTTAAAGATGATTTAAACTGTTTAAAATTTATCACATTCCTGACTTCAGTCGTGTTTTGAAAATCTGACCCACCACATATATTGACTAGTTCTTTAAATATTTCCAGAATTATTCTGAATTCACCCTTCCTAAATCTGTGAAACGAGACAAGAGAATATAATGAATTTCCAATTCACTCTTCACGCTCAGGACAAGTGAGCATTCTGCGGGAGGAATTCTCCCACTGTCTAATACATTAGCGCTGTGTACAAACTGTGTCAATGCACTGAGTGCAACACAGTACTCCAACTTCCCACTAG
>NW_025211520.1:17481-18844 GCF_004010195.1 Chiloscyllium plagiosum
CCCCACCTTTTCGTCCGCTACATTGATGATTGTATTGGTGCTACCTCGTGCTTCCACGAGGAGGTTGAACAGTTCATCCACCCCGACCTCAAATTTACCTGGACGGTCTCAGACTCCTCCCTCCCCTTCCTAGACATTTCCATTTCTTTCTCGGGCGACCGACTCAACACAGACATTTACTACAAACCGACCGACTCCCACAGCTACCTAGATTACACCTCCTCCCAACCTGCCCCCTGTAAAAACACCGTCCCATATTACCAATTCCTCCACCTCCGCCACATCTGCTCCCAGGAGGACAAATTCCACTACTGAACAACTCAAATGGTCTCCTTCTTCAAAGACCGCAATTTCCCCTCCGACATGGTCGACGACGCTGTCCACCGCATCTCCTCCACTTCCCGCTCCTCCACCCTCGAACCCCGCCCCTCCAATCGCCACCAAGACAGAATCCCACTAGTCCTCACCTTCCACTCCACCAACATCTGGATACACCGTATCTTCCTCTGTCATTTCCGCCACCTCCAGACAGACCCCACCGCCAGGGATATATCCACCCCTATCAGCATTCAGGACAGACCACTCCCTCTGTGACTCCCTTGTCAGGTCAGGTGAATTGGCCATGCTTAATTGCCTGTAGTCTGTTAGGTTAGGGGTAAATGTAGGGGTATGGGTGGGTTGCGCTTCGGCGGGTCGGTGTGGTCTTGTTGGGCCGAAGGGCCTGTTTCCACACTGTAAATAATCTAATCTAATCTAATCTAACCCCCCACCAACCCAACCTCCACTCCTGGCACCTTCCCCTGCAACTGCAAGAATTGTAAAACCTGCGCCCACACCTTCCCCCTCACCTTCCTCCAAGGCCCCAGTGGATCCTTCCATATCCGTCGCAAATTCACCTGCACCTCCACACACATCATTTACTGTATCCGTTGCACCAGATGTGGTCTCCTCGACATTGGGGAGACAGGCCGCATACTTGCGGAACATTTCAGGGAACACCTCTGGGACACCCGCACCAACCAACCCAACCGTCCCGTGGCTGAACGCTTTAACTCCCCTGCCCACTCCACCAATGACATGCAGGTCCTTGGCCTCCTCCATCGCTAGACCCTGGCCACACGACGCCTGGAGGAAGAGTCCCTCATCTTCCACCTAGGAACCCTCTAACCACACGGGATGAATGTAGTTTCTCCAGCTTCCTCATTTCTCCTCCCCCCACTTTATCCCAGTCCCAACCCTCGGATTCAGCACTGCCCTCTTGACCTGCAATCTTCTTCCCGACCTCTCCGCCCCATCCCCTCTCCGGTCTATCACCCTCAACCTCACCTCCTTCCACCTAGCATATTCACAGCTCCCGTCCCCC
>NW_025211520.1:19211-20890 GCF_004010195.1 Chiloscyllium plagiosum
CATTCTGCGGGAGGAATTCTCCCACTGTCTAATACATTAGCGCTGTGTACAAACTGTGTCAGTGCACTGAGTGCAACACAGTACTCCAACTTTCCACTAGAAAGGAATTTGCTTTTTCGTACTGATCAGCTTGAATCAGCTCAAATCCATTCCCTCTCCAGGCTGAGCTACCAATAAACAAATGTACATGGGGTTGGTACGAATCGCATTTTTTAGTCTTTATCAGAATCAGCTTCAGTCAGGCATTAAACAGAGCTAATCTAAAAACTGTCTGCAAACAGCCGGGTGAGACAACGCAAGAATGTACCTGCGAAATGTCCCCGGAAACCTCCGAGAGCAGGAGTGCACTGAATAAGCAGCAAGACACCAATAACCAACAGCATTCCCTTCTTCATCTTCTGCAAAGAATTTCACAGGATCAAACTGAGATAATGAGTCGGGAGAAGTTGCTGAAGCAGGATGCGAAGCTTTTGCTTTCCTTATAATAGTGCAAAGGGCCAGAATCTCCTCTTAATCCCTTTCCCTTCTGTGTGACAGTGAATCCAGTGGACAGATTGACACAATTGACACTCCTTCAGCTTTAAGTCACAGCGTTCTGTAGTTTAGCCTCTCTCCAAGTCTTAGTATGCTCTGTCTACTGAGCCGATCTGCCAAGGATACAAATAGAACGTATAATTCATGAGTATGCATGATCATAGAATCCAATCAGAGTGGAAACAGACCATTCAGGCCAACCAGTCTGCATGAACATTCTGAAGAGAATCGCACCCTGACCCATCCCCCTATCCTATATTTCCCATGGCTAGTCCACCAACCTGCACATCCCTGAACACGATGGGTAATTTACCATGGCCAATCCAGCTAACCTACACATCCCTGAGCTCTTTGTTTTATTTAGTATGGCCAATCCACCTCACCTGCACCTCCCTGAACACTATGGGTAATTTATCATGGCCAATCCACCTCGTCTGCATATCCCAAAACACGATGGGTAATTTATCATGGCCAATCCATCCAACCTGCACATCGTTGGACTGTGGGAGGAAACTCAAGCAGACACAAGGAGAATGTGCAAACTCCACACAGACTGTCACCTGAGGACGAATCAAACTCGGGTCCCTGCTGCTGTGGGGCAGAAGTGCTAATCACTGAGCATCGGACCATGGACATGTCAATCAGTGACTGGGGATAACAACCATTGATGTGAGTTCAAACACTTCAGTTAATGAACCACATTTGTAATAAAGGTGGCCCACGTGAGAGAACATTGTGATCTGAGAAATGGTGCAGGATGGAACGCTACTGTTCCTGGGGGCGCTTAAACATAGATGGGTCAGGGACTATTCAAGAGGGTTGAGTTGTGACTCAGTTGGGAGGGGCCCAGTATCCTGGAGTTCACAGGGGATTTTACCTGCGTGGTTTGAGAGGTTAAATGTATATTAGCAGAGGGGTAGTTATATGCAGTAAGGATATCTTACTCCTAACTGTTTGTGACAGTTATCAAGAGGATGAGCACAGTTAGTCAAGAGATAAAGGCCCACTTTATCGAGCAGATATGCTCTATTTGTCCAGCCTATGTCATTATGATCTGCATGGACCATAACAACTGGATCCTTCTTTCTAACTCCAGGTTCCTTTCCAGCCCTGAGCAGTTGCCCAGAAACCCAGGCACCCAGCAG
>NW_025211520.1:21816-23544 GCF_004010195.1 Chiloscyllium plagiosum
AGATCAGTGACCTTCTCCACTCTGCCAGGGAAAGGGCCACCACCTTCTCATTGATACCTCACACTCCCTCTACCTCTGTTACTGTACCCACCATTTCCTCCAACACCTTCCCTCCTCACTCTCACCCTCACTAACATCTGACCCTGAATAACCCTGAATCTCTTCTGCACAGCCTACTCACCCCCTCAGGACATCTCCACAGATGCACTGAAAGTAACAGTGTGTTTCAAACCTTTCTCTCCTTCACCCACTGGGTGCAGAGTTGCCAACTCTGATCACATTGAGAAGCTGACTGAACATGTCCAAGTTGTTTTGCAGTTTGTTTCCATCATGATTAGCCACTGAAACAGATTCTTGTGAGTCTGCAGATATTCTTCAAAATCTAAACGTACGTTTGAAGGAAAAAAATAGAAAGAAAATACAAACAACAAGGCCAAATTTTAAACTGATCCTCATCACAGTCCTTTAACTGTGAGTCAGTTCCAGTGCAATTTCACTTTTATCTCAATTCTTTAAGTTTTTAAATTAATAGAGTGCTACCAGCTTCTTGGCCTCAGACTGTAGAGACATGTTCACGATGCTTTTCCAGGTTCACTAGCACAAACATTTCACAATGCCTTTAACAAAGTTCTTCACGAGAAAACGCATGAACTGACTGACCATGTAATGCTGGTGCAGAGTATAATCCTTCGTGCACCGTGACACCTCGTGTGGGGGATGGGAATCGGGTAACAGCGAACGGGAACTCACTCTTTCAAAGAAACTGTGGTCAATTCATACAGCGCATTCCAGACAAGTGGCTTTTATTAAATGAGCATTATTGAGGAACCACCTGTATACTCATCATGTGTAATATGAGAAAAAAGCTGAAGGAAGACCCTATTTTGTGACTGAACAAATTGGATATTGATGTTAAAACAGATGATTAAATAGATTTCTCCCCAGGTTTGGCAAAATTCCAAGCATGTCAGACCAGAATCTGTGAACAATAAGCAGCTGTGACTGTTACCAAGGCAGGTATCCTTGAGAATGGATTTGGTATTTCCCCAACAGTTCCATCACTGTGTAGGGAGACAGAGTTGTCGTGTAATGTCACCAATGAGCTGGAAGGGGTAGATGAAGGAGTCAGTTCTTTTGGTACAGTAAGGGAGGAGATCAAGTCCCATTCCACCATTGAAGTGAAAGAAGCCCTCTGTGAAAATTGGGTTGTACTGACGAAGCATTTCCATAACAGGTATGAGGACAGCATTCCTTACATTCGACGGAATTTAATACTGAAAGAAAGAGTACTCTTCGGTTTATCACCAGTTTTGCTTGTCGTAGTAGTTCAAGGAGCTCTGCCAACTGCACCATGTTGTCTTTCCAGGACTTCTCACTGAAGATTATTACATCATCTAAATGGACTGCACAGTTTGTTAATCCAGCCACAATTCTATTCATGTGTCTTTGGAATGTGGTGGGTGCATTCTTCATTTCAAAGGGCATCTTATTTTTAATTTTGGGGTTACAAATGCAGAAATTTCTTTCGCGGTCTCTGACAAAGGTTACTGACACGAACCACGCAGTAAGTTCAACTTGGTGATGTAACTGGCTTGTCCGACTTTCTCAATACAGTCCTCCAATCTAGAAATTAGATATGAGTCTGATTTTGTAACGGTGCTGACCTTCCAATAATCCACACAGAATCATTGTGTGCGGTCCTGTTTTGGAACTAAGACTATTGGCGAA
>NW_025211521.1:0-742 GCF_004010195.1 Chiloscyllium plagiosum
GAATCAAGGCAAAAGTTCAAAATACAAAAGCTCCCAAGATTGTCATGCTCATTGCTCTTTCCTCCAGAATCCTTTCTTCTGAAAACTCAGCTGATCAGAGACATGGATCAAAAAAAAAATTAAAAGGGCCTTTAACAATTATGATTAGTCAATTAATTTAAATTGGGAGAGCTCAAGGGGCCAGAACAAAAAAGTACAAATAACCCAAAAGGATTGTGGTGCCGGAAAATATATCAAGAGATACAATGAAGGGCGAGACCATGGAGCGATTTGAAATCAAAATACTACTGGGAGCAAGTCAAGCAACCAGTAATTCTCTCTCAAACTGTTTCTCAAAGTTTCCCCACCTCATTCAGCTAATGAAATATTTGCACCTTCATGAAAAATTAAACCATTATTAGCTTGTTTACAGTATGTCCCTGCAAATAAAAGCTGATAGAGATAGACTTTTCTACACAATATCATTCAACAGTCTGTCAAGTTACTAGATTAGGATGGCACAGGAAAAGAACAAAGCAACAAAACCCAAAACCAGCCTGCATTTGTAACTCCTTTAGAAAGTTACTGCCATTAGTATTACTTACAGCATTATCCAATGACTTTGGAAAGGGCAGCCATTCATCATTATAGATAATACAGTACTCCTTCACAAGACCACTGTTGAAATTACTGATAGCGTGGAGAAGACCTTGCTCTGCACCAACCTGCACAAAAAAGAAAACTGTCAGGATGTCGGGGGGTG
>NW_025211521.1:1824-3333 GCF_004010195.1 Chiloscyllium plagiosum
TGGTGGTGCAGGCCCGAAGGGCAGAATGGCCTACTCCTGCACCTATTGTCTATTGTAGGGGCTGGAGGATGTTACAGGGATAGGGAGGGGGCGCAGGGGCTGGAGGAAGTGAAACAGATAAGGAGGGGGTCACAGGGTTAAGGTTAGCGTTAAGGTTAGGGTCAGGGTTAAGGTCAGCGTTAGGATCTGAGTCAGGGGTTAGGGTTAAGGTCAGCACTAGGTTCAGGAGTTAATGTTAAGGTCAATGTTAGGATCAGGGTCAGGGTTAAGGTCAGCATTAGGATCAGGGTCAGGGGTTAGGGTTAAGGTCAGTGATAGAATCAGGGTCACTGTTAACGTCAGCATTAGGATCAGGGTCAGGATTTAGGTTTAAGGTCAGTGATAGGATCTGGGACAGGGGTTAGGGTTAAGGTCAGCTTTAAGGTAAGGGTCAGGGTTAAGGTCAGCATTAGGATCAGGGTCAGGGGTTAGCGTTAAGGTCAGCATTAGGATCAGGGTCAGGGGTTAGCGTTAAGGTCAGCATTAGGATCAGGGTCAGGGGTTAGCGTTAAGGTCAGCATTAGGATCAGGGTCAGGGGTTAGCGTTAAGGTCAGCATTAGGATCAGGGTCAGGGGTTAGCGTTAAGGTCAGCATTAGGATTTAAGGTAAGGGTCAGGGTTAAGGTCAGCATTAGGATCAGGGTCAGGGGTTAGGGTTAAGGTCAGTGATAGAATCAGGGTCACTGTTAAGGTCAGCATTAGGATCAGGGTCAGGGTTTAGGTTTAAGGTCAGTGATAGGATCTGGGACAGGGGTTAGGGTTAAGGTCAGCTTTAAGGTAAGGGTCAGGGTTAAGGTCAGCATTAGGATCAAGGTCAGGGGTTAGGGTTATGGTCAGTGTTAAGATCTGGGACAGGGGCTAGGGTTAAGGTCAGCATTAGGATCAGGCTCGGGGGTTAGGTTTAAGATCAGCGTTAGGATCTGGGTCAGGGGTTCAGGTTAAGGTCAGCGTTAGGATCTGGGTCAGGGGTTAGGGTTAAGGTCAGCGTTAGATCTGGGTCGGGGTTACGGTTAAGGTCAGCGTTAGGATCTGGGTCAGGGGTTCGGGTTAAGGTCAGCGTTAGGATCTGGGTCAGGGTTAAGGTCAATGTTAGGATCTGGGTCAGGGGTTAGGGTTAAGGTCAGCGTTAGGATCTGGGTCAGGGGTTCAGGTTAAGGTCAGCGTTAGGATCTGGGTCAGGGGTTCAGGTTAAGGTCAGCGTTAGGAGGGTTAAGGTCAGCATTAGGATCAGGGTTAAGGTCAGTGTTAAGATCAGGGTCAGGGGTTACTGTTAAGGTCAGCGTTAGGATCAGGGTCAGGGGTTAGGTTTAAGATCAGCGTTAGGATCTGGGTCAGGGTTAAGCTCTGCATTAGGATCAGGGTTAAGGTCAGTGTTAAGATCAGGGTCAGGGGTTAGGGTTAAGGTCAGCGTTAGGATCAGGGTCAGGGGTTAGGGTTAAGGTCAGTGTTAGGATCTGGGTCAGGGTTAAG
>NW_025211521.1:3394-18314 GCF_004010195.1 Chiloscyllium plagiosum
GTCAGGGTTAAGGTCAGCGTTAGGATCTGGGTCAGGGTTAAGGTCAATGTTAGGATCAGGGTCAGGGGTTCAGATTAAGGTCAGCATTAGGATCTGGGTCATGGGTTCAGATTAAGGTCAGCGTTAGGATCTGGGTCAGGGGTTAGGGTTAAGGTCAGCATTAGATCTGGGTCAGGGGTTACGGTTAAGGTCAGCGTTAGGATCTGGGTCAGGGTTTAGGTCAATGTTAGGATCTGGGTCAGGGGTTACGGTTAAGGTCAGCATTAGGATCTGAGTCAGGGGTTTAGATTAAGGTCAGCGTTAGGATCTGGGTCAGGGGTTACGGTTAAGTTCAGCGTTAGGATCTGGGTCAGGGTTTAGGTCAATGTTAGGGTTGGGGTGAAGGTCAGGGGTTCTAGCTCTCCCTGAGGTACGATGTGTGTGACTCCTTCCTCCTTTGAGACAGGCCTGATCACAGACATCCTCATCTCCCTGGACGACCGCTTCCTGTATTTCAGTAACTGGCTCCACGGAGATATCCGGCAGTACGATATCACGGATACCCGGAAACCCCGACTGGTGGGTCAGGTAAGGAGCGACACCTGTGTCCGTCCTACTTCCTTACCCCGGGATTCGGCTGGGGAACAGCACTGAACTTCCCAACGTCGGGAAAGGACCCAGTGCAGTTCCACCGGGGCCCAGTTACACACCAACGCTGCGGACGGAGGAACTGAGGGTGTTGGTGCTCAGTTTGCTGATCCCACACGGACAACCCGAGGTGAGGACGTCAGCAGGGCGAGGACAGGCCGGGTGAGTGGGCAAGGACGTGGCAGACGGAGTACAATGGGGGAAAGACTGAGGTGATGCACTTTGGTCGGAGGAACAGAGGCGCTGAGCGTTTGCCAAGCGGGGAAAGGCTGCAGAAATCTGAGACACAGAGGAACCTGGGAAGTTTAGTTCAGGATTCTCTCAAGGTTGACATGCAGGTTCAGTTGGCAGTGAGGAAGGAAAATGCAATGTTCGTACTCAGTGACAGAGGGCTAGAGTACAAGAGCAGGGGCGTTGTGCTGAGGCTGGATAAGGCTCTGCTCAGACCGCACTTGGAGTAGCCTGAGCAGATCTGGGTCTCAGATCTAAGGAGGGTCACACTGGCTTCGGAGGGTTGAAGACAGGAGATTCACCAGAATGATCTGGGGATAGGGGGAGGGGGGGTGTAAAGACCGTACCATATGAGGTTGTGGACTCTGGGCCTATACTTGATTGAGTTTAGAAGGATCAGTGGGGATCTAATCGAAAACTGAGAGAGGCCTGGGGGAGGGGGGGAGAGAGGGAGGGGGTGTAGGGGGTGACAGAGATAGGGAAGGGGTGTAGGGGCTGGAGTTTGAGACAGAGATTGGGAAATGGTAGCCTGATGGATGAACACTGGGATAGCGGAGGAGATTGGAACCACGACATGGGGCAGGGCTGTTGGGGCCCAGAGTTGTCGGGGTAGCCAGTGCCTTTGAGGGTCTGGAAATGCACTCGCCTTTTTGAGGAATAACTTCTGTTTGGCTGCAGATCTTCATTGGCGGTTGCCTGTTGAAGGGTGGACCCGTGAAGGTGTTGGAGGACAGAGAGATGACGGCACAGCCTGAGGCCTGTATCGTTCAGGTGAGGAGATTGGTTACCACTCTTCCTGGATACCCATCCCGCCTGAAGATGCTCTCTTGGGAAAAATAGTTCTTTTTTTTGTACGTGGAATGGCTCCACCGAGGCCGGTATCACCTTACCGAGTCACCGTCTCATTTACAAACTGACACTCCTTGACTGTCCAGCACTCCAAGGTCTCTGTGTTCGGTAACGCTCCCGAGGACCCCACCATTAAGAGGGCTAGTACAGAACAGCAGGGACGTTGTGCTGAGGCTGTGTAAGGCTCTGCTCAGACTGCATTTGGAACACAGTGAGCAGCTTTGGGAAGGTCACGCTGGCCTTGGAGGGGCGGGGGGGGCGGGGGGGAGTCCAGAGGAGGTTTATAAGAACGATCCTGGGGATGAAGGGCATGTGAAATGAGGACTCTGGGTCTGCACTTGATGGACTTTAGAAGGATTGGAGGCGGGTGCTTTCTGATTGAAACTTACAGAATGGGTGGCACGGTGGCACAGTGGTTAGCACTGCTGCCTCACAGCGCCAGAGACCCGGGTTCAATTCCCGCCTCAGGCGACTGACTGTGTGGAGTTTGCACGTTCTCCCCGTGTCTGCGTGGGTTTCCTCCGGGTGCTCCGGTTTCCTCCCACATCTCCAAAGATCTGCAGGGTCAGGTGAATTGGCCACGCTAAATTGCCCGTAGTGTTAGGTGAAGGGGTAAATGTAGGGGAATGGGTCTGGGTGGGTTACGCTTCGGAGGGTCGGTGTGGACTTGTTGGGCTGAAGGGCCTGTTTCCACACTGTAAGTAATCTAATCTAATCTTAAAAAAAAAAGAATACTGAGGCAGGTCTGGATAGAGTGCAGGCAGAGACTCGCACCCCAGGGCACAACAAAGGGACGACCCTTTGGGACTGAGATGGGAGGAGTCTTCTTCAGCCAGAGAGCGGGGAATCCGTTGCCTTGGGGGGAGGCCCACTCATTGCGTGTCTTTAAGACGGAGATGGATAGGTTCGTAATGAGGAAGGGGGTCAAGGGTTATGGGGGGGGGGAGGAAGGCAGGAGAATGGGGGTGGAAGAAACGCACCACCCATGACTGAACGGCGAAGCAGACTCGGTGGGCCGGATGGCCTAAATTCTGCCCCAACTCTCTGGGACCAAATGCTGTCTATTGGAACCTGCAGCCAAGGCTACCGTGGGGCCCAGTGCCGTTTTGGCCAGGTTTGCCCATGCCCAGTGGCACTGGGTCTTAGCCACCAGAAGCGTGGTCTGAGGCTGGGACATCAGAGTTCCATAGAGAATAGGAGCAGGCCATTTGGCCTGTCAAGCCAGCTTTTCCAGCCAATGGGCGATCGTCCCTGCTTCCTCTCCCATATGCTTCGGTGCCTTCTGATCCTAATCCGATGAATGAGGGCAGAGCGGTGGGTGTGATCCATGTGGGACTTCAATAGACAATAGGTGCAGGAGTGGGCCATTCGGCCCATCGGGCTAGCACCGCCACTCATTATGATCTTGGCTGATCATCCACAAGCAGTACCCTGTTCTTGCTTTATCCCTATAACCCTTGATTCCACTATCTTTAAGAGCTTTCAGTAAACCGTTCGACAAGGTTCCCCATGGGAGACTGGTTAGCAAGGTTAGATCTCATGGAATACAGGGAGAACTAGCCATTTGGATACAGAACTGGCTCAAAAGTAGAAGACAGAGGGTGGTGGTGGAGGGTTGTTTTTCAGACTGGAGGCCTGTGACCAGTGGAGTGCCACAAGGATCGGTGCTGGGCCCACTACTTTTCATCATTTACATAAATGATTTGGATGCGAGCATAAGAGGTACAGTTAGTAAGTCTGCAGATGACACCAAAATTGGAGGTGTAGTGGACAGCGAAGAAGGTTACCTCAGGTTACAATACTGTCAAGAGTGTAGAAGGATGAAAGGAGATCTAATTGAGCTACGTAAGATGCTAAAGGAGATTGACAAAGTAGACATGGAGAGGATGTTTCCTCATATGGGACAAACCAGCATGAGAGGCCATAGTTTTAGGATAAGGTGTAGTAGATTGAAAATACAGATGCTGAGGGGCATGTATCTGTGGCATTCACTTATCCACAGGGCAGTGGATGCTGAGACATTGAGTAAATTTAAGGAGGAGATAGACAGATTTTTAATCTGTATTGGATTAAAGAGTTATGCAGAGCGGGCAGGAATACAGAGTTGTCACTGAGATGAGATCAGGCGTAATCATGTGAAATAGTGGAGCAGGCTCAAGGGGCTGAATGGCCTAATCCTGGTGTTCTTATGTTCTTATTGCTACACATTCACATTATCCTGAGACATTCCCTAAAATGCTTGTTATTTGGAACTTGCCAAACAAGTCAAATGTCTTGTATCATTGCAGTTGCTGCTCTATATGCAAATGTTACACTATTTGATTGGTGCAACTCTGTTAACTCCTCGCCTTCATTAATCCTGGAATAGTAAAAATGGAGGTGCAGATCTTCACAGGTCTATGCTAGATTCCCAGCTGTTAACACAACTCAAGGGAAATGGGCAATGAGAGGAATTAAGGCAGAACATCAGCCATGAGTCTATTGATTGGTGGAGCACAGCTTGAGGGGCCAAATGGCCTCCTCCTGCTCTTAATTTATGCTGTGAGCTCAGTGTGCAGAGCTAACGATTTGTCACTTGGATATTGGGAATCATTCCTAGAATGAGTTCAAACATTGCAACGTGATCAACCATTGCATCCATCCTGCCATCTCTGTGAACCCATCAGTGAGATGCTATTTCACAGAGAGACAGGTACAGCAAATAATTAGGAAAGAGAATGGAATGCTGCCATTTAGTGCAACGGGAGAGGACTATAACACTGGGATATTTTACTACAACTGTTTATGGTGTCAGTGAGATCACATCTGGAGTACAGTTGTAGTGATTGGAAGAGGGGCCAGGTGGATCCCATTGTCTGTAAGATCCTTGAGAGGGGTTGTTAACCTGGGCTAATCAGGGAGCCCTGGCTCACAGATATAAACAGGAGTGTCAGAGAGTCTCCTCATTCTAGGGGTGGTCAGAGCCCATGTACTGTGCACACGTGAATAAAGGGTGACTTAATAATGGGATACCGGCCTCCGTGCAGTTATTTCAGCTGTCTGCAGTATTGGTTTCCTTATTTGGAAAAAAGATACCATTTCATTCAGAACAGTTCATTGAGGATGAGGGAGTTATTGAATGGGGAAAGGTTGCAGAGGTTAGACCTGCACCAGTGGAGTTTAGAAAAATGAGAGCTCATGCTATTGAAACACATGAGATCCAGAGAGGGCTCGAGAGGGCGGGCACTGGGAAGATATACCTTTTGTAAAGCTCAGGGACACTCTTTAAGAATATGAATACCCTTTATTAATCAATGGAATTCTCTTCACCAAAAAGCCGCGGGGGTGTGTCATTGAATTTGTTCAAGGCTGAGCTCGCGACAATTGGGTGTTAGGAGGGAGCCAGACAGGAAAGTGAAGTTGAGCCGACACCCTGATTATCCTTGATCTTAAAGAACAGCTTAGCAGTCTCAGAGGGCCGAATGGTCTCATTCTGTTCTTAATCCTTTGCCCTTGGATATTGTGCTATTTCACTAACAGGTCAACAAAAGCACGCTTCCCAGAATGGAATTGGGTCCATGTTGTAATAATATGTTCAATTAGTGCTTTTAGTTCATATGTTCAGCTTTGACTGCACCGTTGAAATGACCATGGAAGTACAATGTGGCATCAGTGTCAATCAAGAGTACTTTCCTCTCCCCCCTGGCTTGGTAGGGAGCCAAAGTCAAAAGGACCAACGTTACAACATTCAAGCTTTTTTCGCAAATGGCTTAAATTAATAAGTGACTTTTTCTTATGCTGCCAAATTTGAAATCATTGAAATATCTCATTCTTTGGGAGAACTCACTGTGCCTGTTTTGCGAGTGTTAAACATGTAGCAATCTCTGCCCACAAGTTCCTATACCAGATGTATACTCCTGGCATGGAAGTCGCTATATTATGCTCCCACTGTTTGTAAGAATAAAAACATACGAAACAGGAGCTGGAGAACATAGGAACGTAAAAGCTCGGAGCAGATGTAAGCCATTCAGCCCCTTGAGCCTGCTGTGACATTTAATATGATCAGGGTTGATCTCATCTCGGTCTCAACTCCACTTTCCTGCCCACTCTCTATAACCCTTTAACCTACTGCGAATCCTCTTGCAACGATGCCTTCCTTGAAGAATTTCAGTGAGTCCCTCCTCCCTACCTTTTATCTTAGCCTGCTGGACACACTTTCCTCATTCCTGAAGAAGGGCTCATGCCCGAAACGTCGATTCTCCTGTTCCCTGGATGCTGCCTGACCTGCTGCGCTTCTCCAGCAACACATTTTCAGCTTAGAGGGATATGGACCAAGTGCTGGTGAATGGGACTGGATTAGGTTCGGATATCTGGCCAGCATGGAGAAGTTGGGCTGAAGGGTCTGTTTCCGCACTGTACAACTCTACGAATGGACTTTTCGCAGGTTGGAAATGGCAAATACGAGAGGGTATTGGACGAAAGTCCTGTTGAAGGGCTTATGCCCGAAACGTCGACTCCCCTGCTCCTCGGTTGCTGACTGACCGGGCTGTGCTTTCCCCAGCTCCACGTTTTATCGACTCTGACCTCCCAGCGTCTGCAACCCTCACGATCTCCGAGAGGGAGAAAGGTTTCTAGGAGGTGCACGAGGCATGTTAGTTTATGCAGGTGGGGGTGCTTAGGCTGTCCGAGGGATGGTCGAAGCAGGGAAAATGTTCAAGAGGCATTTAGGAACAGGGTCAAGTGTTGGGGGGGGGGGGAGGGAGGGAAGAGAGGAATGGGGACCGTGTGCGGGCGGACGGGATGGGTTTGGGAATGGTCAGCAGAGACTGGCCTCCATGTTGCATCTCATGTTCACACAGGGCACACGGATCTGGGGTGGCCCCCAGATGATCCAGTTGAGTTTGGACGGGAAGCGTCTCTACGTGACCACCTCGCTCTACAGCAGCTGGGACAGACAGTTTTACCCCGACCTCATCAGGTGGGTCCATCGTGGACAGGGGAGGGGGGGAAACGCACACAGGAGGTTGACCCAGCCTCCCCCTCACCTGTGCCCGGAAACACCATGGCCACTCGGCCCGTCAGAGGGTGCCCTGCCTCTCTCTCTGACATGCGGCCCACCCATTCCCCCCCCCCCTCCCTGCCAGCATCATCGCCTCCCACCCTCCGAGGGACCACCCCGTCCCTATCCCACACCCTACAAGGGAGCCTGCCTTACTCCGAGGGATGGTCTCGCTCACTCTGAGGGAGCCCATCTGCCCGTCCCTCACACCAAGGGACCCTCCTTTCCCCTCCCTCATTGCAAGGAACTCTCACACTCCCTCTCTCACTTCAAGGGAATCCCCTCCCTCACTACGAGGGTAACCCCTCCCCTCACTCCGAGGGAATCTCCCTCCCTCCCTCTCCCTCATTCAGATGGACTCTCCTGCCCCTCCCTCATTCCAAGGAACTCACACACCCCCTCCATCACTCAGAGGGAAACCCTTCCCTTCCCTCACTCAGAGAGATCCTCCTCCCCCCTCACTGAGGAACTCACACACCGCCTCCCTCACTGTGATGGGACACCCCCTACCTCACTCTGAGGGAACCTCCCTCCCTCACTCACTCAGAGGGAAACCCTTCCCCTCCCTCACTCAGAGAGATCCTCCCCCTACTCCCTCGCTCTGAGGAACTCACACACCGCCTCCCTCACTGTGATGGGACACCCCCTACCTCACTCTGAGGGAACCCCCTCTCCCTCCCTCCGAGGGAACCCCTCTCTCTCTCACTTCGAGGGAAACCCTTCCCCTCCCCGCCACTCCGAGCAAATCTCTTCCTTCCATGGATTCCCCTCCCCGTCTCTCAGTCTGATGACGCCCCCACTCACTCACTCCAAGGGAGCCCCCTCCCCCCTCCACACAGTGTCGGTGTTGCCCCCTTGGGACCTGGGCACCCCCTCCTTGTGAACCTGTCCTGCTGCCGCCAGGCAGGGGCAAGACGAGGCGTGTTGGTTGATACGTGTTCCTCGTGCGTTCAAAGGGAAGGGTCGGCCATGCTGCGCGTGAATGTGGACACGGACAAGGGTGGCCTGAAAATCGATGAGACCTTCCTGGTGGACTTCGGAAAGGAGCCCGACGGACCCTCCCTCGCACACGAGGTGCGTTACCCCGGCGGCGACTGCAGTTCCGACATTTGGCTGTAGGAGGGGTGGTGCCGAGAGTCCATTGTGGAGGGGGTTGCCATCTTGTGTTGGCCACCGGCGTCCATCTTGTGTGCCAATGGGCGTTCCAAAGGAGGGTTCCAATTTCAAAAATTAATTATTGCCTTCTCGAATTAATGAGTGTAGGTGTGTTAGAGACGATTTCCCCTGGAACTGGGCCGCCCCCCAAATGCCCCTTGAGAAAGGAGCCCCGTCTTCTGGGAATGGCAGACAAAATGGGAGTGGGCAGATGTTCAGCCCCTCGATGCGCCCGCTCCTCCCCTACCAACCACCATCCCGGGCCTATCCTCCTCCCTCAAGATTCCTAAAACACGCAAAACCAAAATAAACTGCTGGATTTTGGTCGGTGCGGGGAGAACGTGTTTCAGATCGCCAATGGAGGTCCAAAACTCCTCTCCACCCTCTCCCTCCAAGACCATCCATCCACCATCTTGGGGAGGGAGAGGGTGTTGTATGTGACAAAGGTTGGGTTGTCATTGTCCTACCAGAGCATTGGGTGCTCGCTCGTTAGAGAGAGAGAGACACAGAGAGAGAGAGAAAGAGAGAGAGAGAGAACTTGTTTTACCTGAGGGTCACCAACATGCCAGGCTGGGTGGGTTATAGAGTCATAGAGATGTACAGCACGGAAACAGACCATTTGGTCCAATTCATCCATGCCAACCATATGTCCCAAACCAGTCTAGTCCCACCTACCCGGCCCATATCCCTCCAAACCCTTCCTATTCATATACCCATCCAGATGCCTTTTAAATGTTGTCATTGTACCAGCCTCCACCACTTCCTCTGGCAGCTCATTCCAGACACGTACCACCCTCTGAGTGAAAATGTTGCCCCTTAGGTCTCTTTTATATCTTTCCTCTCTCACCCTAAACCTATGCCCATCTAGTTCTGGACTCCCCCACCCCAGGGAAAAGACTTTGCCTATTTACCCTATCCCATGCCCCTCATGATTTTATAAACCTCTGTAAGGTCACCCCCTCAGCCTCCGACGCTCCAGGGAAAACAGCCCCGGCCTGTTCAGCCTAGCATACCAAACACCTTCTTCACTATCCTATCTACCTGCAACTCCACTTTCAAGGAGCTATGAACCTGCACTCCAAGGTCTTCAGGGGGCGGGGGGGGGAGAAATTGAGGAGGAATGTCTTTCATGGTAACCCTCAGATGGTGCTGGGAACTACCCTCCCCCAACCCCCGCACTGAGAGTTACTCCCCCCTTCCCCTCCACGACCCTCACCCCCCCACCCCCCGCCGCTTTCCTTTGGAGTCCCCATGACTGAGCAGGCCGAACCCCAGCCAGCAGGCAAAACAAAACCCCACTAGGCCCAGTTGGTAGGCAACATTTTTAAAAAATATGTAGAGATAAGGCCCAGAGGGAAAGGATTGCCTTGAATGTTCACCCCTGTTCATTTTGCCTTCTCAAGAAAACAAAACGAGGGCAGGCCGCTTTTAAAACATTGGGGTTACTGTAGGCCTCAGGGCGGAGTGGGCCAGACAGCCTTGAGGTGCTTCAAATCGGGCCTGGCCCAGATAGGCCTCAGTGACACTAGGCTGTGGTGTACGAGGGGACCAAGGGTGAGGGGCACAGCACCCGGCTGTGCGCTCCCACCTCCTGAGGTGGCGTCTAGGTTTAGCCAACCCGCAGAGGATGAGATCATGGTGACAGCAGCGAGATAGAGGCCCTCACAGACAAGTGACGCTGGGTTGTGTCATGGCTGCCAAACTAGGCACTGATATTTTGGCTTAATTTTCGTTGGTCACCTGTTGATTTTCGTTTTAGGAAATCGATGCCTGGTTCACGTTGTTTTATATCCAAAAAGAAAGAGGCTTTGGCCTCCTATGTGAGAATCCAGGCCGTAGTCTAGTGGCGGTGGTGGGAGTTGGAGGAGATTGTTGGGGGAGGCGGGATAATACAATGGGCCTAAGGCAGGGAGAGTCCACGTTGAGCCCTATGAACACACGAGGCCTTTCAGCCCCTCGATACTGTTCTAGATCCTTCCCCCCACTTCACCAAAATGTTAACATTTTACCCCCTTTCCTCTGAGCCTACGACGGAAAATCTCAATGGGGTCACCCCCTTCCAGAGGTCTTCCCGGGCCCGTCGTCTCTAAGGACCCCGGTGTCAACTCCTGCCCCCGACGGGTTCGGATCCCACCGCAGCCCCTTTGGTGTAACTTCAAACCAGTGACCATCGCCCATCGCGGTAAGAACTCTCGCCCCCTCACCCCCACCCGACTCAATGGGGTCACTCACCGGGGAAGGACCTTTCCCTGGACTGAGCCTACACGTGACTCCAGGCCCCAACCCAGCAGCTCGACTCCAAACTGCCTCCCTAAAGGGACCCCGGGGCTCGGTCCGAGGGGCGATTAGGTGTGCCCTCACATCCCGCGAAAGAGCTAATCAATTCTCAGAAGAACGTGTTTCTCTCGATCCAACCCAAGTGAATGCTTCAAATCGTCTCAAACTTCTCGATTAGGTCACCCCCTAACCATTAAATTTGTGAGGACAAGCAAAGCTCAGATTTCGGAATCGAACTACCTTTCACTTCTGTTTTCTTGCTGAGACAAAAATGCACTTCTTTAAGTGAAGGTTTTGCCTGCTTTTTAACTGTTCAGCTAACACAACAACTTTTGAGAGCTTTAAATATGGCAATATTTGAGGGTGTTCTCTGCACAGACTACACTCACAGCTTGAGATCCTTTCCCTCCGCGAGATTTTGCTCTATGTCTTGATTCTCTCACCAATATTGTGATCCTTTGAGCACAGGCCAGCGATTTCAGATCGCGCCCTGCCTGTCAGAATTCAATTAATCAGAGTCTGGAAATAAACAAACAGCTTTCAAAGCAGATTGTCGATTTGATGCAAATTGTTCACTGGTTTAGTTGCGCCGTGTTTGAAAAGGGATCTACAGTTCTTACCAACCCTGCTGTTCCTCACTCCTGGCTCAAGATTCACAGGAGGTCGTGCATTGGCGCCATGGGAGTGGGCGCTGTGGGAGGGTCAGTGCTGAGGGAGTAGGCGCTGTGGGAGGGTCAGTGCTGAGGGGTGGCCGTTGAAAGCTGGCAGGGAGAGCGAGGGGCCGGAGAAATAGAGGTGAGGGCAGTGGGGAGATGTGAGCGCTCGCATTCCAGGCCTGGGAGAATGCTCTGGCTCCCTCCTTGTGTATCTTTCTGATTTGGAAATGTTCAGTCTGGCCTGGTCGCAGTGCTGGGCACACCCAAACAGGATGTGCTGCAGACTGAGTTAACTAACTCGACTCGTTCGGAAACTATGACACACTCCCCACACCTCCCTCGCCTGCTAGCTCTCCCCGGCCTGTGGCAAGAGGAAGGGGTGAGATCAGACACCCTCAGAGCCTCGCGGGGACACCCCAGACGCGTGCGCTGAAGGGGTGGGGGGGGGGAAGGGTCAGAACCTGTCGCTGGGCAGATCCACCTGCCAGCTTCTTGCTGCTGTTGACACAAACCCCACTTCCACTGCGGCCATCGCAAACTCCAGGGTCTCCGCAGGGGGACAGGACTCAGTCAGGCACTCACGCCCACCGCAACGTATTCTCGCACACACTCTCCCTCTCGAAGCGCTGCGCTGTGGGAGGGTCAGTGCTGAGGGAGTGGGCGCTGTGGGAGGGTCAGCGCTGAGAGAGTGGGTGCTGAGGGAGGGTCAGTGCTGAGGGAGCGGGCGCTGTGGGAGGGTCAGCGCTGAGGGAGCGGGTGCTGTGGGAGGGTCAGTGCTGAGGGAGCGGGTGCTGTGGGAGGGTCAGTGCTGAGGGAGCGGGCGCTGTCGGAGGGTCAGTGCTGAGGGAGCGGACTAATCCACCCTAACGTATACATGTTTGGCCTGTGGGAGGAAACCGGAGCACCCGGAGAAAAACCACGCCGACACGGGGAATCGAACCCGGGTTCCTGGCTCTGTGAGGCAGCCGTGCTAACCACTGAGGCACTCCAAAAGGAACTCACTGTCCGAACTATCCTTTGACACCCTTGCTTAATAAAAACCTGTCTTTCAGATTTATATTCGGATCAGTTGCTGTTGGAGGAAGAAGTGTTCCAACCCTCCACAACTCTGTGTGTAGAAGCAGCTTCTAATATCTCTCCCAAACGGTCTGGCCCTAATTCATAGACTATGACCGCCCACCCCACCCCACCCCACCCCACCACAGTTTAGAATCCCCTACTTGTGGAATTAGTTAATAAAAATTGAAAGAACTGCGGGTGCTGGAAATCAGAAATGAAAACAGAAATTGCTGGAAAGTTTCAGCCAGTCTCGCAGCATCTGCGGAATGAAATCATGAGCTAACGTTTCGGGTCCAGTGACCCTCCCTCAGAACTAGTCCCTCTTCATCCAATCTGCGTTTCACTGTTAGTATGCTGAAGACACTATCCAGATCGCCCCACAGCCTTTGGAATTCAAGAGGATGAAGGCCTAAATTGTCTAACCTCTCTTCGTAACCACTGAAGTCATGGTGGCTCAGTGGTTAGAGCCACTGCCCCAGGGAGCCGGGTTCGATTCCAACCTCGGGGTGACTGCCTGTGTGGCATCTGCATGTTCTCCCACCCCGTGTCTGTGTGGGTTTCCTTCGGGTGTTCCGGTTTCCAGTCACAGATGTTCAAAGTTTGTGAGAAGATTTGTAGCTCGGGTGCTTGTTGTTGTGGTTGTGTTCGCCGAGCTGGGAATTTGTGTTGTAGACGTTTCGTCCCCTGTCGAGGTGACTGTGTGGAGTTTGCACATTCTCCCCGTGTCTGCATGGGTTTCCTCCGGGTGCTCCGGTTTCCTCCCACAGTCACAAAGATGTGCAGGTTAGGGTGAATTGGCCATGCTAAATTGCCCGTAGTGTTAGGTAAGGGGTAAATGTAGGGGTATGGGTGGTTTTGCGCTTCGGCGGGTTGGTGTGGACTTGTTGGGCCGAAGGGCCTGTTTCCACACTGTAAAGTAATCTAATCTAATCTAATCCTCAGTGCTTGGGAGCCTCCTGTGAAGCGCTTCTGTGATGTTTCCTCCGGCGTTTATAGTGATTATACAAATGTCGGAGGAAACATCACAGAAGCGCTTCACAGGAGGCTCCCAAGCACTGAGGATGTCCCTAGACAGGGGGACGAAACGTCTGCAACACAAATTCCCAGCTCGGCGAACAGAACCACAACAGCAGGGTTACATGGCAGGTCGTTGGGGGTGGGCGGTCTGCGTGGGGTGCTCTGGGGAGGGCCGGTGTGAACTCGATGGGCCAAATGGCCTGCTTCCCGGCCGTAGAGGCTCTGCGACGTGGGGCCAAGGCAGGAATGTGGAGTTGGGCCATGGATTAGCCCCAAGGGAAGAATGCGGTGTTCAGCCACCGATTAGCAAGCGTTGAAGGGGCTGAGGGGCCTCGATATTAACGATTCCAGCCTAACATTAATTCTGAGGTGGACGTGTTCAGTGCTTCGGAACTATCTGGGATGCACAAGCAGCAAATGGACCGTTTCCAAGGAACACTGTGGCATGAAACAATAATTTCAGCTTCAACTTCCCACTTTTCTGTCAGATCTGACCTGCTGCCAATCAAGGGGATGGACATGGGTTCTGGCCAATAGGGGATCGCCCTCGGCCGTCTGTCAGCGGGATCGGCGAATGAGAATGCGCTCACAGGACAGAAACGCCCAGAAGGCGGGCCGTGCTGGTGGATGTCCGTGCTCCACCAATGGGGAAACCCGCTTCATATGATTGACACGCGCGGCGACCGGTGACATCGCGCTTTCGGACAGGACACCGCCTAACTGTGTGATGGATGTCCGGACCAACCAATAGGGCCAAAGGGAAGGAGTGAAGGCCCACCCGAATGGGAAAAAAGCCGCGGTGGCTGGAAATAAGAAACTAAAGGAGAAATTGCTGGGAAAAAAAAACAGTGGCAGCAAAAGTTCTGAACAGGGGTGGCTGCTGTAAAAAAAAGTCATTAAGTTTGCTTTAGTTGCCCTGATGTCGCCAGAGGCACTGAGTCCACCGACGACGCGAGAAGCCGATTGACGGTGGGACCGACCAATGGGGGAGCGGAAGAGCGGACGACCCCGCCCACATGCGGGCGTGGTCATCTGACGGACGGCCGGATGGCCCAATAAGAGGGGTAGGGACTGCAAAGTGGAACCCCGCCTTCCTCTCTGCATGGGCCAATGGGCGACGCGGCCCCTTGTTCGTCCCTGCCCCTTGAGCGGGAGGTCGACTATAAAAAGGCGATTGACGCCCTCGGCGGCTGAAAAGTCGAGGAGTGCGCGCGCGAGAGAGAGAAAAAAAAGAATAAACCATACGGGATGCAACAAATCACAATAAAAACAATCAATTTCAACCCGCGGTTAGCTTTTTAAGTGACCGCCGAGCGTTGCCGAATGATCGAGTCTGTGCCTGAGGCCGTAGGCCACAACCGCGCTTGATGGCTGTGGGCGTCTTGACCGACGTCCGGCGCGTCCAATGGGAGACGGGGAGGCCGTCCGATACCCCACCCCCCCCAACCACGGCGCAGCCAATGAGAAGCGGAAGGGGGCGGGGCAGCAAGTTCGCAAGTTCGGTTGACCGGTCGCGAATCTTTTTTTTGAAAAAAAAACCGTTGCCGTCCCGGCCCGCGCCTTTATCATTGGCTTCCCCGGCCGTGTATTTTTTTTTTCTTTTAACCCTCCCCCCACCCCACCCCACCCCGGAATAGATAAAAGGAAACCAATCCGACCTTGTTGTCGCTTCGTTTTTTTTAATATTAAAAAAAACACGAAAAGGAGACGTTTCGTTTTGGCGCCGGTTGAGTTCAAAATGGCGGCCGCGACGGGCGGCCGGGCGGACCAATGGGAGCGCGGAGCGGGCGCTTCCGGCGGAGGGGGGCGGCCAATAAGGTGCGGCGCGGTGGGCGGGACGCGTGGCTCGGGCCCGAGGCCGAGGGGTTTGAGGTAAAAAAAAACCCCATCGTTTATTATTATTTTACAACTTTTATTTTTTAAAAATTATATAATCTCACCCACCGCGGGGAGGGGGTGGGTGGGGCAGGGTGTGTTTACTCGGTACCCCGCCCCTCCCACCCCCGAGGGG
>NW_025211521.1:19473-23553 GCF_004010195.1 Chiloscyllium plagiosum
AAAAGGGGTAATTAGTGAGAGGGTTAAATTAACAGCCCCCCCCCCCCCCTCCAAACAATTACAGGAATGGCACGGGGGTTTTGTGTATGTGTGAGGGAGGGGTGTGAAATCCAAAGGGGTAAATTAATGGGGGGAGGGGTCTGGTAAAGGAGGTAATTAGTGAGAGGGTTAAATTAACACCATTGACCTCCCCCCGCCCCAAACAATCACAGGAGTGGGACACGGGGTTATAAATGTGTGTGTGGGGGCGTGAAGGAAAACAAAGGGGTAAATTAATGGGGTTTGGGGGGTGGTTGTTAAAGGGTGGGATGGGTTTAAAGAGAGGTTAATAAATGGGGGGAAGCAGTGTGTGTGGGTGTAAGGAGGGTAATTAGAGAAACGGTAACATTCACCCCCCAATCCAGCATCTCAGGAAAGGAGGGGATTATAAATGTGTGTGTTTCTTTATGTGTGTGTGAATCCAATGGGGTAAATAGTTGGGGAAAGAGGGCATGAGAGAGTGTATGATTTATCCCTACCCACCACCACCCCTCATCCTCCCTCACCCCTCCCAATCCTGGTTTCCCTCCCCCCCCCTCCCCCCAGTTAACACTTCAGGGACGGGGCATCCACAGTGGTAAATAATGGGGGCAGCGGGCATTGGAGAGGTTATACTTTACTCCCTGCATCCTCCCAACCCCCTCATGACCTCCCCCTCCTTCCTCACCAAAAGCTGGGGTGGAGCGGGGAGGGTAAATTCAGGGGGGCACTCCACCACCATCACCAACACCCCTTACTCTGAGGTAGCATCAATTAATGTCCTTTGAGGAAGGGAATCTGTCGTCCGTACCTGGTCTGGCCTACTCCATATCCACAGCGATGTGGTTGACTCTTAACTGCCCTCTGGGCCATTAGGGATGGGCACTAAATGTTGGCCTAGTTGAAGATGCCTACACCCCTGAGTAAATAATTGAAATTGACTCAAATTATGAGGGGCATGGATAGGAAAAATAGACAAAGTCCTTTCCCTGGGGTGGGGGAGTCCAGAACTAGAGGGGCATAGGTTTAGGGTGAGAGGGGAAAGATATAAAAGGGACCTAAGGAGCAACTTTTCACACAGAGGAATTGGTACGGATATGGAATGAGCTGCCAGAGGAAGTGGTGGAGGCTGGTACAATTGCAACATTTAAAAGGCATCTGGATGGGTATATGAATAGGAAGGGTTTGGAGGGATATGGGTCGGGTGCTGGCAGGTGGGACTACATTGGGTTGGGATATCTGGTCGGTATGGTCGGGTTGGACCGAAGGGTCTGTTTCCATGCTGTACATCTCTATGACTCTATGAGTGATCTTTCCCACTCCATCATCCTCTCTCTGTTCTTGACCTACAGATAAAGCTTTTAATGTCCAGACTATTAAGAAGAAAAAGTGCCTCATTGATACCTTTAAAAAAAATTACCATTCTTCAAAGCAACAATTAAAGCAATTGAAATTCCATTCTTAAAGATGTTAATTTTTTCCCACTTAGATTGAATTTATTACCCCAACCCCAGGGAAAAGACTTTGTCTATTTATCCTATCCATGCCCCTCATAATTTTATAAACCTCTATAAGGTCACCCCCTCAGCCTCCGACACTCCAGTGAAAACAGCCCCAGCCTGTTCAGCCTCTCCCTGTAGATCAAATCCTCCAACCCTGGCAACATCCTTGTAAATCTTTTCTGAGCCCTTTCAAGTTTCACAACATCTTTCCGATAGGAAGGAGAAGACCAGAAATGCACGCAACATGACCTCCCAACTCCTGTACTCAATACTTGTCTTTTTGTATGTGTGTGTTGTGGAGAGGGTGGGCTGCAGATTTTAAAAACATAGAGAATAAGTTCCACAAATTAGAAATCCCATCCTTTTACTGTTCTTGTCAATATAAAGGGTCGTACAATAAATAGTTTTTTTTTTCTTTCATTGCGACCGAAGAAACCTGTTGCGAATTGTTCTAATTCAGAGTGGGAGTCAGCCAGAGAAAGATTGAGATCTGCGGTTGCAGCAGTGAGTTTATACCTTTGTTGCAACTCCAGGGTGGAGTGGGGCTTATGCCATAGTCCGTTGTGGACGTTACACTTGGATGGAGGTTTGCTCGCTGAGCTGCAGGGTTCATTTTCAGACGTTTCGTCCCCATACTAGGTAGCATCGTCGAAGCACTGGCGTTAGCGACCCAATTTCTATTCTTGTGTTTAGAAAGCGGGTCACTACCACCAGTGCTTCATCCGGAGGTGATGTTACTGTCGTGGAGAAAATGTAGAGAATCACCAGGAGACGCAGAGAGTTCTTCAAGAAGTAGGTCTTTTATTTGCAAACAAAAGACACTGAGAACACGGATTCTCAAGTGCCCCCAAGCCTCAGGGTGCATGCTTTTTTAATCCTGTTTCTGTTAGCCTGTTAGCATGTCCAACTATATTAATCAAAGTACCTCACTCTAGCTACACAATAAACCAGCAATGTTAGTTCCCATTATCTCTTTAGTTGTCCATTTTACTTAATGTTATTCTAATGTCACGGTTAGATATTTATTATCATCTCTGCTACAGTGATCTTCCATTCCAGACTAACCTGTCACGATTAGATATTTAGCTATTCCATCTATTACAATAGTCTCCTGTCTCAAGCTGACTCTACTAACTGTTAATTAGATATTTAATGTCATGTCCCAAATATTCATGGTCCCAATCTTGTCATAATGACACTTAACAGGGAAACTAGCTCTACTAACTGTTATCTCATTTCGCCTTAACCTGACTCTGCTCATTGGTATAAGAATGTTCCACTGTTCTTATCCCATCCTGCCTTGCACAGATCACCAGTGGACTTCATGCTTTAACCCTTCCCATGCTGTCATGCTCTTTATTTTCCATATTACCGAGTGTGGTGACGAAACGTCCAAAAACGAGCCTTCCAGCCCAGCGAGCAAACCTACATCCCGATCCTCAACCTGAGCTACAAATCTTCTCAGAAGTGTTACACTTAGCTGCTGCCGATGGGCTTTGAGAAACGGTGTTCTGTTCCTTCGAAGGTGGAGGCACGAAAGAGATCAAACGTATATCTTTCCCCTTGGGATGATAAACGGGAATGGGAGTTGGACTGCCTGAGTGCTGACGTACAACTTGGGAGCTGTCAGAGGCTGCATTTTTCTTTTCTCCCACATCGTCTGGTGTGGCTTTTTGAAGCTGGGAGGGAGAGAATTGGAGACTGAACGGCACACAGAATCTTTTTTTTTTGGGTTGAGAAAATTCAATCCTCTGGTTGAGCTGTAGTTTGTTATGAAGCTGTAATGAGGTGCGAGTGCATCAGAATGTCCATCTCTCATTATTGTTCAGTGCTTCCCTACTGTAACAAGCTGCCGCGTCTCCACCAGGGCTTAACATGCAAGCTGAATAGGATGACAGACCCTGGTCAATGCTGAAGGGGAAATGAGCATGTGCTTAGAAAGCAGTGCAAGGTGTACCAGCAGCTAGTGGTAGTACTCCAGGGAAAACAGCCCCAGCCTGTTCAGCCTCTCCCCGTAGCTCAGATCCTCCAACCCTGGCAACATCCTTGTAAATCTTTTCTGAACCCTTTCAAATTTCACAACATCCTTCTAATAATCTCACAGTATACACCAAGGCAATGAAAAAAAACTGAAAGGCACAGATGCGTCCTGTGCGTATGTGTGAGATGTATGAAGGCACACAGGCTTACCAGTTAAAGATGCCGCTGGCTTCAGAGTAGACAGTTGTGGGCCCCATATCTCAGGGAGAACGTACTGGCCCTGGAGCATGTGCAGATGAGAATGGTCCCTGGATGAAAAACTTAACATCGAAGGGATATTTGAGGACTCTGGGTTTAGACTCGATAGTGTTTAGAAGGATGAGGGAGGACCTACAGAGGAACCTCAGTTATCCGAATGAGATGGGATATTTCGTTTGGATAATTGATTATTCGGATAACTGATTCAATACCTCTCGTCTGGGGCTTGGCGTTTTCATGAAGTTCCGTTTTTCCTCGCTCTGCCTGCCTTGTTCCCTCTCTGTCTCAGGTTTGTCTGTAAGGGACCTGCAGCTTTGCTGAA
>NW_025211522.1:0-5467 GCF_004010195.1 Chiloscyllium plagiosum
GGAAGAGAAGGAGCAGCTGTCATTGTCTAAGGTGTTGGCACAGATTGATACCAGACGAGATCTGGTGCTGATGTGCGATGCCTCCCTGTATGGTATCAGGGTAGTGTGGCTCACAGGTGGCCCAATGGAGAGGAACTCCTAATAGCACATGCTTCCTGGACTTTGGCGGGTGCAGAGTGCAAATACTCCCAGATAGAGAAAGAATGTTTGGCAGTCATCTTTGGTATTCCACTAATACTTGTACGGATGTAAATTTGTAATTGTAACAGACCACAAGCACTAGTTAGGGCTACTCGAAGTGGACAAGGCCGTGCCGCAATAACTTCGGGTTGAATTCAGTGGTGGGCTGTTCTTCCAAGTGCATTCAATTATAAGTTGGAACACTCTCTGCGAGGCCGAGTCGCAAATGAGGATACTTTTGAGCCATCTCCCATTGGCAGATACGTGAGCAGTGTTGCCACCGAAGGAAGAGTCCATTCTGATTTTAAATTTTTTGGATACATTTCCATCACCACTGAAATATCAGACTGCGGATTAAAAAGGATCCAGTTCTGGCAAAACTAAAGCACATAGTGGTGATGGGGAAACAAAAGGGTCATCACAACCAAAATTGAAATCTTTCTGGACCTGGACCTTGACCTGGACCGTAGATGATGGCATTTTATTACAGAGAGCAAGAGTGATTCTCCCAAGCAAAGGTTGCTGCCAGACATTGGCTGAACTCCATCAGGGTCATCTCAGGGTTTCCAAATGAAGATGTTGGTGAAAAGTTATGTCTGGCCGTCAGGAATGGATGCCACCACAACTGTGTTGGTGGGGCAGTGCCCAGAATGCCAGCAAGGACAAAAAGTGCCACAGCAATTTCCCCAAATTTGTGGGATTAGCTGGGTAAACCCTGGATTCAGTTACCCATTGGCAATACTCGTCCTTTCATGGGCTCTTTGTTTTTAGTCATTGTGGATGCCTATTCAAAGCGGTTGGACATATATAGAATTCATTCATCAAAATGGGGATGATGATTGAAAATTTACAAGCATCTTTTGCGATACACACACTCTCTGAGGTATTGGTCACAGACAATGGGCCATCATTTATCAGCAGAGAATTTGAGTATTTCCTTAAGTCGAATGGAATTCGGCATGTAAGGACTGCTCCATACCATCCAAAATCCAATGGACTGGTGGAAAGAGTAGTCCAAACTTTGAAGACAGGTTTAAAGCCTACAGCTTCTCTTGATACCAAACTGTGCTGGTTCCTGTTTGAAGGTTGTGTTTGACAAACGTAGCAGAGTTCTTTGAGGATGTAACAAGTGCAGTGGATGAAGGGGAACAAGTGGATTTTGCATACTTGGATTTCCAGAAGGCGTTCGATAAAGTGCCGGATAAAAGACTCATCCATAAGATAAGAATGCATGGAGTTGCGGGGAATGTACTAGCATGGATAGAGGACAGGTTAACCAATAGAAAGCAGAGAGTTGGGATAAATGGGTGTTTTTCTGGTTGGAGATCAGAGGTGAGCGGGATGCTACAGAGATTGGTGTTGGGACTTCAACTATTCATGATATATATAAATGATGTGGAAGAGAAAACTGAGTGTAACATATCCAGGTTTGCTGATATCACTAAATTGATTGGGAAGGCAACTGTGCAGAGGATGTGGAAGGTCTGCAAAGAGACTTAGATTGGTTAAGTAAGTGGGCAAGGGTCTGGCAGAATGAGTACAATGTTGGTAAATATGAGGTTATCCACTTGGAAGTAAAAATAGTAGGTCAGAGGTATTGTTTAAATGGTGAAAGATTGCAGCATGCTGTTGTGCAGAGGGACTTAGGAGTGCTCATACACGAATCGCTAAACGTTGATTTGCAGGTGCAACAGGTAATCAGGAAGGCAAATGGAATATTGGCTTTCATTGCTAGAGGGATTGAATTTAAGAGCAGGGAGGTTCTGCTGTACTTGTACAAGGTGTTGGTGAGGTCACACTTGGAATATTGTGTGCAGTTCTGGTTTCCTTATTTGAGGAAGGATGTACAGAGGAACCTCGATTATCTGAAGGTCATGGGCGGGGAGTATTTTGTTCAGTT
Source organism: Chiloscyllium plagiosum (assembly GCF_004010195.1). Lineage (NCBI taxonomy): Eukaryota > Metazoa > Chordata > Chondrichthyes > Orectolobiformes > Hemiscylliidae > Chiloscyllium > Chiloscyllium plagiosum. The sequence goes on from NW_025211522.1 coordinate 2,081, forward strand.
CATCGAATGCCAGATAACATAGTTAGCCAAGCATCGGGACCTTGTGATTTTGTTCGGTTAATCCAGAATTCAGTTAAATTAGATGCTGGATAATTGAAGTTCCTCTGTACTGGCTTTGGAGGTGGTGCAGAGGAGGTTCACCAGGTTGATTCCGGAAATGAGGGGATTACCCTATGAGGAGAGGCTGAGCCACCTGAGACTGTATGCACTAGAATTTAGAAGAATGAGAGGGGATCCTATAGAAACATATTAAATTATGAAAGCGATGCATTAGATAGCAGCAAGCAAATTGTTTCTGTTGGTGGGTGAGACTAGGACTAGGAGACATGGCCTCAAGATTAGGGGGAGTAGATTTAAGACAGAGGTGAGGAGGAGCTGCTTTTTCCAGAGAGTAGTGAATCTGTGGAATTCTCTGCCCAAGGAAGCAGTAGAAGCAGCTTCATTTAAATATGTTCAAGACACAGTTGGCTGGGTTTTGCATGGTACGGGAATGAAGAGTGATGGGGATAATGCATGTGGGAGAAGCTGAGATGATGGATAGATCAGTCATGTTCTAAATGAATGGCAGAGCATGCTCTATGAGCCAAATGGCCTAATCCTGTTTCTATTACTATGAAACATTATAGGAGCACCCCTCGCACAACTACAGGGACAGCTCCAGCAGAGTTACTAATGGGGAGAAGACTCTGCACCAGGTTAAATCTGATCTTCCCACTCCTGGGAGGAGGGTGAAATGGCACCAGGAATGCCAGTGCTGGACACAAGACTCCTCTAAGTGAGAGAGACAGTTTGCTTCAGGGGACGAACTTTGATGCTGAAACCACGGGAAGGACCCTGTGTGGGTAAGAGGCGTGGATGACACGAGGTTAGGTCCTGAGATGTACAAAGTTCAGGGAGGAGAAACAAGCACATGGACTACATGAAAGCTCTGACCTTGCAAACATGCCCATAAAACATCCAGCAAAAAGATCAGAATCCATGAGTTCTCCCCCTCCCCCTCCTGTGAAAGAAACCTCTGAGGAGAAGATGGACATGATAAATGTTGTAGCCTCGACAGCATTAATGATGGAAGAAAATGAACAATTTCAGCCAAGACACTCTGGGTACAAGAGGCAGGCTATGGACCGATACTCACTGACAAGGTCTGAGGCAGAGTTGGTGGAACCAGACCTGGTGTGAAAATGTGGAGAAGCATCTGGAAAAAGAATGGACCTACATCCCAGGACTTAGAGCAGGAGGAATGTAGTGATTGGAACAATGTCAGCCAGGTAGATATAATCATCCCAGATTGAGGTTTTTAATCTGGTCCAAACAGGGAGTCCTGGCTGAGAGATGTAAACAGGAGTGTCAGAGGTTCTGCTTACTCTAGCTGAACTAGCTGAACTAATGTCAAGTGCTATGCACATGTAAATAAAGGGTGACTTGGTGACGGGATGCTGGCCTCTGTGGAGTTATTTCAGTTTCTGCTGGTGGAGGGAAGCTAAAACGTAAAACAAGGGGATTAAGTCTCCAGATGAGGAGCCAGTCATTTAGGACATAGATGAGGCAAAATTATTTCATTCAAAGGATTGAGCATCTATGAAGCTCTCTATCTCAGAGGATTGTGGGTGCTTCACTGTTAAATATGCGTAACCAACAGTGCTATCAAACAGCGCTTACTCAGTAATAACCTGCTCAGTGATACCCAGTTTGGGTTCTACCAAGGCCACTCAGCTCCTGACCTCATTAAAGCCTTGGTTCAAACATAGACAAAAGAGCTGAATTCCAGAGGTGAGGTGAAAGTGATACTCTTGACATCAAGGCTGCATTCGACCAAGTGAAGCATCAAGGAGCCCTGGTAAAACTCAAATCAATAGGTAGCGGGAGCAGGTTTCCTGGTAGTTAGAGTCAAACCTGTCAAATAGGAAGATGGTTGTAGTTGACGGAGGTCAGTCATTTCAGTTCCAGGACATCTGTGCAGGAGGTCCTCAGGGTCATGTCCTAGGCTCAACCATCTTCAACTGCTTCATTAATGACCTTCCCACCAATATAAGATCAGAAGTGGGGATGTTTGCTGATGAATGCACAATGTTCAGCACCATTCGCAACTCCTCAGGTACTGAAGTTGTCCATGTTCAAATGCAACAAGATCCGGACAATATCCAGGCTGGGGCTGACAAGTGGCAAGTAACATTCGTGTCACACAAATACCATCATGAAGAAGGGACAATCTAACCACTGCCCCTTGATATTTAACAATGTTACTATCACTGAATCCCCCCACTACCAACATCCAGGGGGTTATCATTGACCAGAAACTCAATTGGACTCACCACACAAACACACCTCCAAGAGCCGGTTAGAAAATAGGAATACTGCAGCGAGTAACTCACCCCCGATTCCTCAAAGCCTGCCAACCATCTACAAGGCACAAGTCAGGTGTGTCACCTCAAGAATTTTGACATCATCCAGGATAAAGCAGCCCACTTGATTGTCACTACATCCACAAGCATCCACTCCCTCCAACATCGACACTCAGAGTAGCAGCAGTGTGTACTATCTACAAGATGCACTGCAGAAATTTACTGAATGTCCTCAGATAGCACCTTCCAATCCCACGACCACTTTCATCTCGAAGAACAAGGACAGCAGATATATGGGAAGACCACTATCTTCAAATTCCCCTCCAAGTCACTCACCATCCTGACGCGGAAATAATTCCCTCCATAATGGCATTGTGGATCAACCCACAGAAGGTGGATTGCAGTCATTCAGGAAGGCAGTTCATCATCATCTTCTCAAGGACAACGTGGTACAGACAATAAATGTTGGCCAACCAGTGACACCCACATCCCACAGGAAAAAAATTAAAAATATATTAAAGGCTGGACTAGACTGATTTAGGGAATCAGGGGATATGTAGAGGAATTCAGAAATATGGAGTTAAAGCCCAAGATCAGCCATGATTTTATTAAACAGTGGAGCAGGCTCGATTGGCTTTATGGTCTACCCCTGCTCCTATTTCTAATGTTCACGTACATACCCTTATAAGGCACTTTTGTGTATGTCTCTTGTTTTAAACTATGCTGCGCTCAGGGTAACATTAGTTTCTGTTCTCATTTTTCGACAGCTAATGTTAGCAACTTTTAACTGGAAATATAAAGTGGGGTTTTTTATCTTTTAAAATTATTTCTAGAGTCTAAGATTAAGATGACTGAACAAATCAAATTCTTTGAAAACATTACCTTTGGAATTCTACCCACTTTTCCAGGAAAACTGCAGACTTGTGATCTGACCTATCATTTCTTCATGCTGCCTCTTTTACCTTTTATCTCCATTCACGAACCTCCTTCATTAATGCCCATCCCCCCACCACTGTAAGGTCAGAAGGGGAGATGTTTGTTTATG
>NW_025211522.1:12275-20129 GCF_004010195.1 Chiloscyllium plagiosum
AAATGGAGAGCAACACATATTCAAGCAAGTGAGAAATGGGCAGAATTGTTTTTCCTGTAGGGTACAGAAAAGTGGTGCTGCGAGTGCCGCATGTGCCACAAATTGGAGGTTACTTAGGCGTGAGGAGAACGGAGGCTAAAATACAAATACATTTTTACTGGCCTGGATTGCAGGGGAATGCATTTGAATTTTGCCAGACGTGTCATACATTTCGGCTAATAGGAAAACCTTGGGAAATAACAAATCCTGCACCTTTAATACCTCTTCCAGTGTTCGAGGAATCTTTCTTAAGTGGCTTCATTCATTGTGTAGGTTCCCTACATCCAATAAGCGATGGGGATAAGTATTAATTAACAGTAATGGATGTATAAACGAGATTTCCAAATGTTGTTCAATCGTGCAATATGGCATCTAAAAGGACTGTGGAAGAGGTACGATTTTTTTACAAACGAGATTAAGACTACCATCAGAGATACAATGAGCTCAAGGGTCAAAGTTCACATCTAAACTTTTCAAGGAATATATAGATAGCTTGGAAATAAAACGGTTCAAATCTACTGTGTCCCATCCAGAATCACAGGGTGCACTGGAAAGGTGACGTCAATTATTAAAGACTATTTTGAGGTTTTATGGTTCGGCGGAGCCAGATTATTTCCATAAGGGAGTTGCATCAGTGCTGTTTGCGATCTGAGATGTACCAAAAGAATCCACCAAACAAAGTCCATCTGAAACCAATTGTGGGCATAAAGTAAGAAGACCATTAAAATTTATTAAGGCAAAATTAGTAAGTCAGATTAGAGAGACCACGCATTTGGACGATGTGTCGAATTTTAGAGTTGGACTAAATAATGTTGGGGAGTTGTCAGGACAGTATTTAAAAGTATCGCAGCAAATGGTGAAGCAGGAAGTGTATGAGAAATCAATAAATCACAATTTTGCCAGTCCGAATAATGTATTTATTTAAATTTCATTAATCGGTGAAACTTTAAAGTAAGGTTTAGAAGACCTTATTTAATTGAGAGGAACCTGAGTGAGGTTAGCTACTTGATAGCGACTCCAGGCATGAAGGAATCTCACAGAATGTGCGATGGGAATATGCTCTAACGGTATTTTGGCAGAGAACAAACACAAGAGGAGAATGTATTATTGACTACGACACACTGGGAAGAACCAATGTCAGGGAATTCTGCATTGTACGTTCCTGAAATAAAATTGGACAATGCAAAAGTGGTCCAAAACTGATAAAGTTATTCAGTTATCTTCCAGAAGATAATCGAAAGTTATTACTCTTGCATGGGGAGATCTTCTGAAATATACTGGGTATTAATAATCTAATTGTAGATGATGTAAATATAGGAGATGTTGTTCTGACTTTGCAACATCCTTGCAGGCATAACCGTCTAAAGTTGTACAAATTCATAAGGAGATGTCACGTGTGCTCCAAAATTGCATAACCGAAGTGAGTCTCAATGAATGGAGTTCACCCATCATCATGGTGCCAAAGCCAGAAAAGACCCAACAGTTATGTGTGGACTATCACAAAATCATGTTAGAAAGACTGATGCATATACATATATGCAGCTGGAAGACTGTGTGGAAAAGATTGGAGGAGCAACTTGCATTTCCAAGTTGGACTTCCTCAAAGGTTACTGGCAGTGGACTTTGTCAGAAAGATCAAAGGCAATTTTGTAACGCCAACTGGCCTGCAGAAATTTAAACTAATGCCGTTTGTACAGAAAACACTTCAGCCACATTTCAGAGGTTAACTGACAGGTTAATTGGCGGATATGCAACTGTGTGGTGTATATTGTGCCTGGTGACTAAGAGTCTCTCATGGATTGAATATTTACAGCATTTATCGGGCTGTTTGATCGAATTCGGAAGTCAAACCGGTTTGTAAAACTAGCTGAAAGTGAATCTGCCAAAGCCAAAGTCACCTTCATTGAAGACGGACACATACCCCCACGGGATGCGAAATCGTAAGTTACAGGGGACTTTTACACATTGTTGAAATTACACGAAGGCTTTCCAGGTGCCTATCGATGCCAGTGATTTGCGTGTCTCTCTTCTTCTGCCCCGCTAATTTCGACCTGTAAACCTGTTTCATTTTTCCTCTGTGTTTATGGCGTTTAATTATCAGGGCTGTTGTGTATTTTTGCAAAAGCATAATTAAGTCTATTTTGGGTAGCTGAGTTCCGTGGGTATTCTATATTCTGTTCACTGTGTTTCATCCCTTAATATTTGAATAATTATCTCTCTGTTTTAAAAACTGGAAGTCAACCTAGCTAAAGTATTCCGAGTAAATTTTACTATATATTCACCAAAACAAACAACGACTTTACGCTCTGGATTGCCTGCATAAGAATGTTTTGAGTGGTGTGGCATAGGCAAAACGGGGGTTGTTTTTCTCAGAGCAGAGGTGATTGTGAGGAGACATGATCGACGTGTACGAAATAATGAGGAGCATGGAATGACAGATTGAAGGACACATTTGCTCTTGATCGATCACCAGGGTGTGTAGATTTCAGATAAGATGCAGAAAGCTTTGAATAGACTGGTAGGAAAAAATTATCAGTCAGCAGGTGTTAGAGTCTGGAACTGACTCTCGATAAAGATCATTTGGACAGTTAACCCTTCATTCTTCTCTGATTCCACTGGCCAAAGAGTTTCGAAAAGTTCTCAAAGCCGAGCATTCCTGCGAGCAACAGTTATTCGATTGGAGGCTTTATGAAATGGAAAGGTGCCCACGAGTAACGTGTACGATTATTCGGCTTCCCTCCTGTGATGACGCTGGAACATTGACTCTCATATTCTCGGGGACATTTAATGAAGGCATTCTCGGTCCTACAGATGAGGAACTCATACCTTATTTTGGCTTCGGAAAAATCAGTTTTGGTGCTTACTATAAGTCTGCGCTAACCCCGAGCCAGGTAGGATTCGAACCTACAATCTCCTGATCCGTAGTCAGGCACGTTATCCATTGCACCACTGGCCCGATGCACGCAGCTGACCTTAAGAGCCATGATGTTAACACGTACATGGTTAATAGCAGTCATGTTCACCAGTTGAACAAGCGAAAAAGATAATCATTGTCACTGCTTCAGTCCAATCTTTTTCACCTTTCAAAGCAGCGAATTTTCCAAAAAAAACACGTATGTCCTCATGAAGCTTCCATTCACACTCTGTCTGCTCAGTCAGTCAATGCTGATCTGATGAATTTCGAATCTACTTCTTCAGCATAACTGACGTGAACGTGAGCCTAATTACCGCACTGTATCTACCAGTTAACTTTCAGAGATTGCGATTACAGTAACGACCTTTGCGAGTATGCAGGAATGTGAATACTGTGAACCGAGCAAAAAAATCCCTTCATGGAAATTAATCCTGTGCAAAGTCAACCATATAAGGACGGGCAGATGACATAAAAAATCCTCTGTTTCTCTCTGCACAGATGTTTCTCCAAGAATTGACTCTTTGAAGAATTCTTCTTTGTAATTTAGACTTTCCCAGTTGCAGATATTCACTCAATCCACAAACAAGTATCCTGCTGAAAACTACTTCACTCAAGATTAAAATAGGTGACTATCTTTTCGCCCAGCTGTTGTCCCAATGTTCCCTGTTCCATGTCAATACAAGTTCTTGCAGGTGAAATTGGAGCTCCCAGCCTGATGTCCCACTGCTTCTTGATGCGTGGGAATTGAAGCTGCTGTCGTTAAGGCGGGAGCTTTTATCCTCGATACTTCACGTGTCTTTGTATCATCAGAGAATGGCATTCCGCTGACCAATTGAATTTTCGCAGCCACATGCTCGTGCTCAACGCAATCACAATTTCCAATTCGTATTGGGTGCAGTGCGACTCAAATTCTCTGATTCCACGCCCTTGAACTGGGATTATATGATATGCCATGACATGATCACATCAATGAATGAGGAAATTGGTGAAGTAACCGATGTTAAAATACAGTGTTATTGAGAAATACATTTCAGCAATACCCTGCAGTATCCCATGACCCTTTGAAGTTTTGTAGATATCTCGCAAACGTGATCTCCAACAACCTCAATGTTGCAATCTCTACAGTCTCTCGGTACATAGAAGCTAAAGATTCAACCGAATCTGAGTTCCCACATCTCAGTCACTGTTTGACAAGTATTCCTTTGTTCGAGTGGTTCTGTTCCTGGCATAACCTCTGCCACCAACCTTATTGCTTTTTGCATCGTGCTTTTCCATGTGGCGCCAGGATCATGAAATGGTTCTTCCTTGGCATTGTCAACACAGAAAGTTCTACTCGAATCACTGTGACACCAATCGGCATTTTTCCCATTTTACTCCATGTAATATGTGCTTAGCTAACGCTGTGAAAATCAATCTTTTTTTTATATAAAAATATTCTTCGTGCTGATAAGTTTCCTTCTTCAAACACCCGCTGTCTCACATCTTTGCGTTTCACATATCATAACCACCCTTTATCGGAGAAATCTCTCCCTTCCACAAGAACTAACTCGCCTAAACGTCCACCCTCCCATTTCACTGAGGTATTGTGCAATATAATACTCACATTTACACTGTTTATTCTGTACTGCTGCGGTCACTGTTTTGGGTGAAAGTGCGCAATCCCATGGTCGACATCTTCAAGCAATTCAATCCATTTAGATGCAGCTGTTCTATAATTAATCCTCATGGAGCAGCTTTTACTGACACGGACAATAGATTACTGGAGCATCGGGCTCTGGATAAGTGGACAGCGCAGAATTGAGCAAAAGATGTTTTATTGGAAACGACAAGTTTCTGTGGCTTTCTCCAGTCGTTTATTTCATTTGTTCATTCGGTTCCCCCGAAATATTGCGTGCAGTTCTGCAATTCACATTACAGTAGTCATGTGACCGCACTGGAAACCGTGCAGAAATTGACCAAATTGAAAAGGTTAGGTTATGAAACAGATTGTTTTGACTGGAGTTGTTTTCTTAAGGCAGAGGAAACTGTGACGATACTTGTTTCATATGCACTAAGTAATGAGCGACATGGACAATGCAGACTAAAAGAAATGTTTCCTCTTGACCGATCAACAGGGGCATAGACTGAAGTTAAGAGGTGGAAAGGGTTGAGGAGATATGCAGAAAAATCTCATCAGCAAGCGTATGTTTGAATTTGGATTCACTGTATGAAGAGATGCACAGAGGCGAACCCACATCACCTTCAGAAAAACACGGATCTGAACTTGAGTTGTGTATGCAAACAAGGGCAAGTGATGAAAATGAATAAAGATAGTCAAGCGATTGCATCTGATTAAAGCATGTACAACGACCTTGAGGGCTGTCATTCTACACATACGTGGTATTCGTGCAGCTGTCCGTGGTGGCGAGCGGTTCCATTTTTTTTTGCTTCCTTCGCTGTGAACCGGCTTTGATTCTCAGTCTGGGAGTTGGGGTTTGTTTCGATTCTGACAACGACATCAGCAAAAGCAGGCCACCTGCAAGTGGAGTGTTTTTAGTACCTCGGATCAATTAATGACTTCGAGAAATGAGAGACGATGTCGCAGCCTCTTAAAGAAGGGGGATGGTGCCTCGGCAGTCTCTGCTCATGCAAACAGTTCACTCTCCATTCTCCTCTGATTCTGATTCCTAACGATTTTCCCAAAATTGTCAAAGCTGAGATTTGACTCTGTGTCTTGTTTTCTTCACAATCGCAGGTGCCACAGTGAATCTCGGAAGGTTGACAGGTGTAAAGGGCAGCGTGAGTGACGAATTCAGCTTTCCCCCAGTGATGGCTCTGGGATATTGACTCTGACGTTCGCAGGGACATTTAATGAAAGGACTCTTGACCCTGCAGTTCAAGGTGCAAACCTCAATTGGGCTTCAGAAAAGTCAGTTTTCAGTGCAATAAAGTCAGCGCTGCCCGCAAGCCAGTTTGGAATCGAAACTCCACTCAGCAGATCCGTAGTTAGGCATGTTATCCATTGTGCCACTGGCCCGTTGTATGTGCTACATTGTGCGGGAGATTAGCTTGTATGTGAATTTGAAGCCTGCCAGTCTTGCTCTTGAACCAAGTCGAAACCTTAACTACGATTTCTGGACCGTAACCAAGCGTATTATCCATTGTGACACTGCGCTTGTGCGTGCTTGAGGTTGGTATTCTGCAGAGTTGTGATCTAAACACGGACATGACCAATCGTACTCATGTTCACAAGTTGAATAACCAGGAAAGATAACCACTGTTACTGCTTCATTCCAATCATCCGCTCATTGCGCAGTGGGAGGTTTTGTAACGAAAAGACATTCATCCTCATGAAACTTCCATTCACTTTGTGTCTACTCAGCCATTCAATGGGATCTCCGCTCATCTGATGAATTTCAAATTCACTTCACTGATTTTTCTCCATCACTTTTGATAAACTAATGCCTAATCACAACATCGCATTCAAGCTAATTTTCGAAGTTTGAAAGTACTTTAACGACCTGTCCGAGTTTACAAGAAATTCGATAAAATGAAATGAGCAAAAGAAAACCCTTCCTGCCAGAGCAGAGTTCGCCATATGAGAAAGGTCAGAGAGCGAAATTATTACCTCCGTTTCTCTCTGTGCAGATGTCAATAGAAGCTGCTCCAGGTAAAGTTGGAACTTCCAGCTTGATGTCCCAATGCTCCCAGCTTCGTGTCAATGAAGGATGCTGCAGTTCACGTTGGAGCTCCCAGCCTGATGCGACGTATACCTCGTCAATAGAATCTGCTCCACGCAATGTTGGAACTCCCAGTTCCCGGCATTTCAATTCACTCTATATTTTCAGCGAAATACTTCACACTCACTGCTTTCATTACTGAACCCATATCTGCTGGCTCATCCCCATCCCCATTTCCAGTTTGATCTTCACTGTTGCACCATACAGTATTTCGTATTCCAGGCTTGAAACTTGGCACTATATGATATTCCACAGCAGTGGTCACTTGCTTGCAAGACGAAATTGGTTAAGAAACCGAAGGTAAACTACATTTCTTTTGCAGAAATACATTCCAGCAATTCCCTGCATTATTCCCTGACGCTTTCATTTTCTGGAGAACTATATCAATCTTCGCCTTCAACAAACTAAGTGATGAAATATACATCGGCTCTGGAGATACCAAAGTTAACCATTCAGCCCACCATGAGTTTGCATGTCTCAGTCACTGTTTGTCAAGTATTACTACTGTTCATGTAGTCCTGTTCCTAACATATCCTCTACCACTATCTTTGCTGCTTTTTGCATCATGCAATTCCATGTGATGCCGGTATCGTGCAAAGTTAGCACTTTGCGTAGTGGCAGCAGAAAGATCATCTCCAATTTGACTTCCAGTGTTGTCACTTGTTACCGTTTTATGCAGAGTAAGACATGCTTAACAAAAGCAGGAGCGAATCAAACTTTTTTGACATGAAAATATTCGTCGAGGTGATGATTTTGCTCCTTCAAACCCTCGCCCTTTCACATCTCTGCTGTCTATGTCTCAGGATTCATACCCACCAATTCTGGGAGCTTTGTCCCCATCCCACGATCAGTAACCCTGCTTTAGGTCGCTCCTCCAATTTCCCTGAGGCATTTGGCAATCAAGTACTCGCATTGACATTGTTCAGTCTGTGCAGCTGCAGCCAATGTTGTTGGGCGAACGTGACCCAATCCCACAATTACGACCTTAAAATCAATCGATCCATTTACATACTGCTGTTGTGAGATCAATGCTCATGTAGCAATTTTTACTGACATGTACCGGAGATCACTAGAACATCATGCTCAGAAAAAAGGACACAATGCAGTATTCAGCAAAGGGTGTTTTTTTTGGAAACGATCAGTTTCTCTGATCTAATTTCAATGGAGAAGAGGAGATTGTGA
>NW_025211522.1:20167-21794 GCF_004010195.1 Chiloscyllium plagiosum
GTGGATAAATCTGCAACTCATTGTGATGAAATCAACACAACCTTCTGAGGTATTCAGTCTGTATTTATCATGCTAAGTCATACAAGGCAAAGAGATGGAAAATGGAATGAGGATAGTGAAGCGGTTGTTTCTGCAAAGAACGCGTCCAACACATTTGAGAGCTGTCACTCTACGTGCGTCTGACCGCTCTACTCGTCCCTGGTCGTGTCGTGGTTCTGAATTGGCACTTTTACCACTGCAGCCCGGGTTCAATTCCCAGTAAGGGCTGTTTTGTTCAGCATAAACAGCATGGGCATCTGTGATAGGATTCCTTTCAATGTTTCGAATCAATCAATGTCCCACGAACATCAGAGTCAATGTTCCAGACTCTTAAAGAAGGAGAAGGTGCTTCGGCACTCCATGAACCAACATGAGACTGAGATACTTATTTTATTTCCCTGCCATTTCGAGGAGCCGCAACGATTGGGTCGATGGCTCTGTGAAATTGAAAAGTGCCGATTCACAGTGTGTGGTACTATTTGGTCTTCCTCACTTGTGATGACGCGGCGACATTGACTGTGATGTTCTCCGGGACGTGTACTGAAAGAGATTCTCGTGTCTGCATATATTGAGCTGAAACTTCATCTCGGCTTCATAACGATGAGGAAGATTAGGTTGTAAGTGTAATAAATACCGGCATTAACCTCGAGCTCGAGAGGAGTGAAACCTACAATGCTCAGATCTGGAGTCAGGCACGTTAGACTTTGCGCCACTTGTCCCACGTGTTCTTCACGCTTTAATGCTTCAGAGTTGTGATGTTAACATGGACAGGAGAAATAGCAGTTATATTCAAAAATTAGCCAGGAAAGAAAATCACCACCACTGCTTCAGTCCAATCCTCCCCACTTCGTGTTTGAGCGCGATCCATAATGAAAACATATCTGTCATGATGAAGCTTCCATTCTGCCTCTTGTCTATTCACCCATTGAATGGGGTCATCGCTGATTCTGTAAATTTCAACATCAGTTTCCTGCTTTTCCTCCATAAATCAAGATAAACGCAAGCATAATGGCAACATCAAATAGAGTCAGAGAGTCAGAGAGCTGTACAGCATTGAAACAGACTCTTTGGTCCTACTCGTCCATTTTGACCAGATATCCCAACCCAATCTCGTCCCATCTGCCATCACCCCGCCCATATCCCTCCAAACCCTTTCTATTCGTATATCCATCCAAATGCCTCTTAAATATTGCAATTGTACCAGCCTCCACCACTTCCTTTGGCAGCACATTCCATACACTTATCACTCTCTGTGTGATAAAGTTGCCCCGTCGGTCTCATTTATATCTTTCCCCTTTCACCTTAAAACTATGCACTCTAATTTTCCCAGACCCCAGGGAAAAGCTTTTTTTCTATTTATCCTATCTTTGACCCTCATAACTTTGAAAACCTCTAATAAGTCACCCCTCAGCCTCCGACGCTCCAGGGAAAACAGCCCCAGCCTGTTAAGCCTCTCCCTATAATGGAAATCCTCCAACCCTGGCAAAACCCTCATATTTGTTTTCTGAACTCTATCAAATTTCGTAACTTCTTTCCGATGGGAAGGAGACCAGATAAGCACGCAATATTCCAACAGTGGCCTAACCAA
>NW_025211522.1:22021-23562 GCF_004010195.1 Chiloscyllium plagiosum
TCGCTTGCTGCAATTTAACCAAATACGCAGTCAGTCTTATGAGAAAAGGCAGAAAAAGAAAATATTACCTGCGTTTCTTTTTGCACAGATTCTCCTCCACGAGCTGTATCTTTCCCACATTTTCCCATATTTTTGGGAGATTTCCTTGGGACAGGTATTCACTGAATCTACAAATAAGGTTCCTGCTAACTACTAATTTAATTCAGATTAAAATAACTGAGTATCCTTTCTCCCAACTTGATGTCTCATTGCTCCGTGCTGCTTATCAATACAATCTGCTCCAGGGGAGGTTGGAACTTCCAGCCTGCTGCCACAATGCCCCCTGCTTTATGCCAACAGAAGCTGCTCCATATAAGTTGGAGGTCCCAATCTGATATCACAATGCTCCTTGCTCCATGTCAACAGAATGTACTACACGTGAGTGTGGAGTCCCAGCCCCGGCATTTCATGCACCTTTACACCGTCACAGCGGGCTCATCCTCATGCCCATTTCCAGTTTGATCTTTGCTGCTGCGCCACTCAGTATCTCTTAGTTTAGCCCTGGGAACACGAGAGTATATGATATTCCACAACATTGGTTACTTATGTGGAATATCACAATTCTCCATTTCATAAATCAGAATTCACGCCCACGCATTTTCAGAGATTTGCCTCACTTCCATCGTCACTAACCCTCCTTTACATCGCTCCTTCCATTTCACAGAGTCATTCCATAATCTAACGCGCACATCGGCAACATTCTGTCTGTGCTGCTGCTGTCACTCTTGATGGGTAAACGTGTCCGATCCCATCATCGGGAACATGAAACCACTCGATCCATTTCAATCCCGGTGGTTGTGAAATCAATCATCATGTTGGAGCCTTTACTGTCATGGACTAGAGATGACCTGCTACCAATTTGTCTTGACTTCCTGCCACTAAGCCAGTATGGCACCTCACTCTCTACGTTTCCATTAATGCCACAGCCGTTGATCTTTTAACCAGTTTTCGAGGAGAAAGTGAGGACTGCAGATGCTGGAGATCAGAGCTGAACATGTGTTGCTGGAAAAGCGCAGCATGCCAGAAACGTCGATTCCCCTGCTCCTTGGATGCCCTTTACCAGCAACACATTTTAAGCTTTTAACCAGTTTGCCATGGTAATATAAACAGACACCAGGTCAACCATACTAGTCTAATTCTTGTGCTAGGTGGCTTTCAGTCTGATGTTAAGCTGACTGGTTTGTGATCTCTACTACCATGATGCTCTCCCGACGTCATTCCTCCTATTGTGCTGCTCTTGTTGGTCTTGCCATGACTGATCAAAATAGTGCTCTTGAAATCACTTGAAAAATCATTTCGCATTACAATGACACACTACATTGGAGTTGTGAAAAGCCACTGTTATTTCTACCCTTTTATTTGATCATTATTGAGAGATTAATTGTCATTAGCTACACTATACCGCTAAGTTGTTCTGGTCTCTGTGGCATTCTTCCAGCACTGTCACTGCATTTTTTGTTCGTTCGCTCAATTTTTACAGTCGCGTTTGATATTCATTTAAA
>NW_025211523.1:0-2233 GCF_004010195.1 Chiloscyllium plagiosum
CAGCATCCGAGGAGCAGGAGAATCGCCGTATCTAAGCATACGTTTCTGCCCGAAACGTGGTTTCAACAGAATACACGGACGACATTCAATCAATTGAAACTATTGGATAAGAATAGGGATGGCCCATTCAGACCCTTCTGCCTATGACATAAGGAGAGAAGGAGTGTAGTCAGCACATCGAGATGTTAAACAGGGAGGGAGTCACCAAGTCAGGTCCTTGAGCGGCTTTCAGATGACCAGGAGGTGGCCATTCAGCCTATCTAACCACTTGTGCAGAAATAGGAATATGTCTTTGATGCCCCAACATAACAAAGAGTGAAGCTAGATTGCTCGATGTTGTTCCTCCTGGTTCCTTTGCTCGTGGTACATATGTGTCACTTTAACTCGGTTTGCTGAACGTGAGAGGCAAAAGTGAATGGTTTGTGCTGAGTCTCAAGGAAATGCCTTCTTTCTCCGAGAAGACATTATTGCAAACCTACTAGAGATCAGAAGTTGGTGGGAATGGCGAACTATTTCAGGAGTAAGGCATTAAAGCTGCTGATAGATTTATAAACAGTGCAGAGACACAATCAACTGCACATTGAGATGGCGAGAATTCATTCAGAGCCTGGAGCTCCCTCTCAACCAACATGGGGCCTCCACATTGGTACGTGAACTACTGGGAATTACATATCATGGGGAAAATGCAATTTCTCACAAAAATCACCATCTTTTTTCTGGACACAATAACTGTTAGTCCATCATCCTCAAGTTTGAATGTAATCGCTTGTTATTCTCTCGCTGTGCTCCGTACTTCGCTGGATTATACTCTTGTATCTTTTTATTAGTTTAATAATCAATTACACAATGTAATTCAATAACGTGTTTGCAAAGGTGCAAACATCTTATTGCACAGTTTGTATGCCTTTACTTTTATTGATTTGTTGTAGCCTTAGCCAAAAAGTAAACGTTTTGTTTACTGAACAGTTTTGACCAACTGACTGTGTGGCGTTTGGACATTGTCCCGTGTCTGCGTGGGTTTCCTCCGGGTGCTACGGTTTCCTCCCACAGTCCAAAGATGTGCAGGTTAGGTGAATTGGCCATGCTAAACTGCCCATAGTGTCAGGGATGAATAGAGGATAGGGGAATGGGTCTGGGTGGGTTACTCTTCGGAGGTTCGATGTCGACTTGTTGGGCCGAAGGGCCTGTTTCCATACTGAAGTAATCCAAAAGAAAGTGACCTGTTTATCGGGATTCAAGGGTTAGACACAGTATGGATTTTTAATGGGCTAAGAAACAGAAAGGAATAGAACACAGTGACTGTGGAGACTGACTAGTAGTAAAGTGACATCCCCTCTGTCCCTAATGTCTTCTTGACAGACAGAATAAAATCAAATGTAGAGAAAGAAACAGAATATATTCGGAAGAAGGAATTGCAAATGACAGTGTAAATAAAACAGGATAATTTGAAATGGAATGGCCGAACAACGATTGATCAGTGTGTGTGCGTGTGCGCGCGCGTGTGTGTGTGTGCGCGCGCGTGTGTGTATGTGTGTATGTATGTGAGAGAGAGAGCCTCTGTGTGTGTGTGTGTGAATGTGTGTGTGCCTGTGTGTGTGAGTGAGGGTGTGTGTCTGTCTGTATGTGTCTGTGTGAGTGAGTGTGTGTGTCTGTTGCGTGTGTGGGTGTCTGTGTGTGTGAGTGTGTGTGGGTGTCTGTGTGTGCATCTGTGTATGTGTCTGTGTGTGTGAGAGTATGTGTGTGTGTGTGTGTGTGTGTGTGTGCGTGCGCATGCGTGCAGACATAAGACTGTTCAAACGTGTGCACCATATTCAGAATGAACAAGGGAGACATAGTTAAGAAAAATGATGCATGCGATGTACAAAATTTATAAAACGTTAACATGTTATTTAGTCTTCAGCTGAGATGTTATGTTTCCCTTCTTTCAACGTATCCTCTGCCTCCTGCCTCTTCCTTGCATTCCCATACCTAATCTCTAATTCTTATCAAGATGTATTTTATAAATTCCTGCTTCGTGGTTCCAATTTATTTCAGTTAATCAATTTTCTACCGGGAAACATATACATTGGCCTGCTGGGCTCTATCATATTGTTGGAGATAAAAGTTCTGGCATTAGACTGACATTTCAACATATTATTCTGTTGCACATACACTGTACAAATGACCACAACACACAGGAATTGTCAAACCAAATAGAGAAGTACATCTATATCTATCAGTCATGTAGACTTCT
>NW_025211523.1:3054-4560 GCF_004010195.1 Chiloscyllium plagiosum
CAGCAACACATTTTCAGCTCTGATCTCCAGCATCTGCAGACCTCACTTTCTACTTCCCTATAGAGTTGAGTATACTGACCTCAGTAGTGAGGAGCTGCTGGGGAAGGTGAAGTTGAATCAATCAACGAGACTATTTGGACAACAGCTCGTAGTTCTAAAGAGATATCGAAGGCGATTGTGGAGGCATTGCTGGTGATCTTTCAGTCAACGTTGGAGTGAGGGAGGACTGGTAAATGTAACCTCCCCGTTTAAGGAGAGAGGGACACAGAACACAGGAAATTATAGAAGGACTTATTGGATCTTTGGGTTTATGAAAGGATGTGTGAAGTATAAGAACAAGGAAGTTGTGAAGTATATTGGAAATGGTGTGATTAAGCTACATCATAACAGGAGTTACATTTACAATGCCAGTGCGAACAGCAGTGATGAAAGTACGGTTAAAACAAAGGAAATCAGTTCGAAGCAGGCAGGGGCATTAGTGACAAAAAGAATGTTTCCTAGATCCTGCAGTGAGTATGTTGAGATAAACTTGTCAGTAAACAGACAAGGAATGTATAAAACGCACAATAAAATCTGTTTCTGATAAGGTCTCAACGTGAAACCATATAGCCAATACATATGAAGTTGAAAAAGCAAAGCAAATGAGACCGTATCCTAGGAACAGGAAAGTCAACGTTTCAGGCTGAAAGACTTCATCAGGATTGGGGTGGGAAAGGGGAGCCGGGAAGTAAATAGAGGGAGGGCCGTGGGGCTGGTGGAAGGGTAAGTGGGATGGCGATAGGGAGATGCAGGCAGGGAATTATTGTGATTGGTCAGTGGGAATGGTGCAACAGAGAAACGAATGGGAAGATGGACAGCTTTGGTCAGGTCAGGGAAGGGGACAGTGGTAAGGCTGTGGGTAGAGAAATTTTGAAGCAGTGAAATCAATATTGAGATTATTGAGCTGTAAGGTCTTCAGCTGAAATATCAAGTTGTGTTCCCCAGTTTCTGTTTGGCTTCAGTCTGACAGTGGAGGAGACCAAAGATTGACCTATTGCCGGATGAGCAAGGGGAGGGGAGTGATTGAAATGGATGTCAAAGGGAATGCTGAGTTTGTTAAAGCGTGCAGACAGCAGATAGTCTATGAATATGTCCCTGAGTCTCCCTTTGGTCTCCACAACATAGAGGAGATGGAAATGTGTTGCTGGAAAAGCGCAGCAGGTCAGGCAGCATCTAGGGAACAGGAGAAGGGCTAATGCCCTAGATGCTGCCTGACCTGCTGCGCTTTTCCAGCAACACATTTCCATCTCTGATCTCCAGCATCTGCAGACCTCACTTTCTCCACAACATAGAGGAGATTGTGCCATTTGTAAAACGGTGGACAGTGCTGTGATGTGGAGTTTACTAGGACAAATACTGAGATCTGGAGTACAGTGGTAGCAGCTCTCACACAGAGGAACAAACAACATTGTCTAACAGGATGTTTCCCATGTTGCACTTTGTTGCTGTTACCCTTTGATGCTCCTG
>NW_025211523.1:4677-7207 GCF_004010195.1 Chiloscyllium plagiosum
AGATCGGTGGGCCAGGATCAGGCTCTGTGTGGAGCATTAGTGCTCTGCATGAAACAACCAACCCGACCTTCCAGTTTCCATTCATTTTAATTTCTACTCCCACTCGCCCGGCGACATGACCATCCTTAGCCCGTCCACCGTCAGAGTAACACCACCTGAGAGTTTACCTTTGAAACTGACAGCCCAATGTCCTCAATATTGACTGAAGCCGCTTCAAAAGCCCTCCACCCACAGCCTTATCCCTTGTCCCTTTTCCCTGACCAAACCCACCTGTATCTGCCCATCCTTCCCACTGACCAATCACAGCAACATCATACCTGCATGTACCTACCACCATCATACCAACCCGCCGCCCTTCAATATCCCATCACTCTATTTCTGGGCTCCCCTGCCCCACACCAGTCCTGACAAAAGGTCCAAGATCAAAATATTGCCTTTGCTGCTCCACTGATTCTGTCTGGTCTGCTGTGTTTATCCATTTCCAAGTTTAGTAACTCTGGCCATTCGCACCTATCCAAGATGTGGAACTCGGTGGTCTACATATAAGAAGAAATACATTTGGACCTTTGAAAAGAACATGTACACATTCGTTATTTCTTAACAACCCAATACACACCTTCCAGATGAAGCAGCGTTTCATCTGTAATCTTTCAGTCCAGTCTCCTGTCATTGCTGCTCACAATGCAGTCTCCTTTACATTGGGGAGACCAAGCAGAAACTTTTTTGAGGAACACTCCCACACTGTCTCTGGGAATAAACCTGACTTTCTCATTGCTTCCCATTTCAATAACGTACCTTGCTCTCATGCTAACATTTCAGTCCTGGGCTGCTGTTATGCTCCAATGAAACACAACTCAACCTCGAGTAACACCTCACGTTAGACCTTGGTACGTTCTATCCTGAAGGAGCTTTTATTCAATTCCATACTTCCACAGCCTGACCGCATTATGGCTGTTCTCCATTCTTCACACATTCTTTCTCCTGGTCTCCCAATGAACTTGCCCTATTTGCGAATCGTTTGTCTTGCACTTAATTAAGGAACCCATTTCCCCCCTTCACAATCTAATTAATACTCATTTTACATTTGATTGTCTTTTACCAGAAATAACAGTCAATGCTCCTCCACACCATCTTGTTCCCCGTCACCCCTCCTCTCCCTCGGTGAAGGGATTTAAAAGCCCATTTTCCAATCCTTATCTTTTCTGAAAAGGAGTCACACTGGACTTGAAAGGCTAACTGTGTTTCTCTCTCTCCGCAGATGCTGCCAGACCTGCTTAATTTCTTTAGCAATTTCTGCTTTTCACCACGTTTCAAAGACATGTGTCAACTTGGCTCGAACGCCTTGTTCACCCTTGAGCGCCATCTGCCGGGAAGTGAAAGATAACACAAGATGCACAATTTCCGTGTCTCTGAAATAACGTAAAGGTGGCATCACTGAAACTACAGAGTTCTAACTGTAAGTCAGGGAGAGAAACAGAGGGACACGCATTCACTCTCAACACAGAAGGTAGCACATACTGGAAAGGAAAAGATTCAGATGATTATGTTAAAGGGTGTTGGGCAATGAGACAAATTGTAAGTGTTACACCATGGAGAGACTGTATTGGAAGTATTGCAGCTCAAACTGCGTGTTCCATGTGATGCTGTGGACCACAACAGCAACAGAAGCAAAATTATATTCAAACATAATCTGTAACTTTTTTGCCTGGGATTATCCCTCAGTCGACCATTACCAATAAGCTTCAGGGACGAGTGTGGTGAACATGCCAGGGCAGAACTAAGTGTACCTAAAACTGATGGCAAACCATAGAGCTATCACATTTGACTGTTTACATTGCAAAACGCAGGATTACCATCTGAGGGCGGAATGATTGCAAGACCAACAGATCAGTTCGAAGCTCTACTATCCTGCCAGATACAACCATTAATGGATTAAACAACTCACTGCAGGAGAGGACCCAACACATGTCCCCCTCCTTAATAATGGAACAGTCCTGCACATCAGTGCAAAAGACAAGCATGTCGTTATCTGCGACCTTCTCAGCCTGAAGTATTGAGTCAATGATCTACCTCACCTCGTCAGGATGCCCACAGAATTCCAGATGGCAGTTTTCAAACGATCTGATTCGCTCTATGTGACATGAAGGAACATCTGAACACAGTAGATATGAAAAAGACAATATACAACAAGCCGTGTCCCTGGGGAAGCTGTTTCATTCCAGTTCCAACTTTGACATCTTTTTGGCAATGTGGAAAATAACTCAACTATGACAAGTCCCTTAAGAGGAGAATAATTACAGTATGACCAACATCACCCCCTCAATTCCATAATTGAATTATGGAAATTGTTGGCAGTTCTTTTTGACAGAGTTGTCAAGCAGCACAGAAATACACTGCTCAGTGTGGTTTGCGATAGATTACTATATGGAGATGGAAATGTCACTGGATTTCTAATGCAGACCAGGCTCATGCTCTGGCAGCTGGTGGAAGTTAATAACAATTAATAAAATATCGAGATCTAAAATCTTGC
>NW_025211523.1:7645-9248 GCF_004010195.1 Chiloscyllium plagiosum
TCTGACCGCACTCTGTGCTGGTTCCAGCAGCTCTGACCAAACTCTTTGCTGGTTCCAGCAGCTCTGACCGCACTCTGTGCTGGTTCCAGCAGCTCTGACCAAACTCTTTGCTGGTTGTCCCCCACCCCTCTGCACTCTCTGCTGGTTCCAGCAGCTCTGACCACACTCTGTGCTGGTTCCAGCAGCTCGACCACACTCTCTGCTGGTTCCAGCAGCTCTGACCGCACTCTGTGCTGGTTCCAGCAGCTCTGACCACACTCTGTGCTGGTTCCAGCAGCTCTGACCACACTCTCTGCTGGTTCCAGCAGCTCTGACCGTACTCTCTGCTGGTTCCAGCAGGTCTGACCACACTCTGTGCTGGTTCCAGCAGCTCTGACCGCACTCTCTGCTGGTTCCAGCAGCTCTGACCACACTCTCTGCTGGTTCCAGCAACTCTGACCGCACTCTGTGCTGGTTCCAGCAGCTCTGACCACACTCTGTGCTGGTTCCAGCAGCTCTGACCACACTCTTTGCTGGTTCCAGCAGCTCTGAACGCACTCTCTGCTGGTTCCAGCAGCTCTGACCACACTCTGTGCTGGTCCCAGCAGTTCTGACCGTACTCTGTGCTGGTTCCAGCAGCTCTGACCACACTCTCTGCTGGTTCCAGCAGCTCTGACCACACTCGGTGCTGGTTCCAGCAGCTCTGACCGTACTCTCTGCTGGTTCCAGCAGCTCTGACCGCACTCTCTGCTGGTTCCAGCACCTCTGACCGCACTCTGTGCTGGTTCCAGCAGCTCTGACCACACTCTCTGCTGGTTCCAGCAGCTCTGACCACACTCTGTGCTGGCTCCAGCAGCTCTGACCGCACTCTCTGCTGGTTCCAGCAGCTCTGACTGCACTCTCTGCTGGTTCCAGCAGCTCTGACCACACTCTCTGCTGGTTCCAGCAGCTCTGATCGCACTCTCTGCTGGTTTCAGGTACTGAGGTACTGCTGCCAGTCTCCGCGAACGATCGAGGTTCTCGTGAATGTTTACGATCGGCTGAAGGTGACGGATGATTGGGTGGAGTCTGTGCCGTTAAAGGTACTTCAGGTAGGAGCTGCAGCCCAGGGGTCAGTGAGGGATGGCTCAGGGACAGTGCCCAGCTCCAGCCTCTCTAACATTGCACCCAGTGAAGGTGCCTCATTCAGGAACCCTCTTTATAACCATGGGGCCCAGCCCAGGGGACACTGCATGATGACCACCAGCTCCCGATACAATAACAACCTTAGTCACTCAGATAGTGCCTTGAACACAATGAAGACAGAAACAGAGGACTATATTACGGGGAACAAAGAAATGGCAGAAGAATTGGATTGGTACTTCAGATCTGTGTTCACTGGGGAAGACACAAGCAATCTCCCTGAGGTAACAGTGGCTGAAGGACCTGAACTGAAGGGAATTTATATTTGCCAGGAATTGGTGTTGGAGAGACTGTTAGGTCTGAAGGTTGATAAGTCCCCGGGGCCTGATGGTCTACATCCCAGGGTACTGAAGAGGTAGCTCGAGAAATCGTGGATGCAAAGGTGATTATTTGCCAGAGTTCGATAGATTCGGGATCAGTTCCTGCAGATTGGAGGGTGGCT
>NW_025211523.1:9925-16285 GCF_004010195.1 Chiloscyllium plagiosum
CTTCTGCAGCTGTACAGGGCCTTGGTGAGACCACACCTGGAGTACTGTGTGCAGTTCTGGTCTCTAAATTTGAGGAGAGACATTCTGGCTATTGAGGGAGTGCAGTGTAGGTTCACGAGGTCAATTCCTGGAATGGCAGGATTACCTTACACTGAAAGACTGAAGCGACTGGGCTTGTATACCCTTGAGTTTAGAAGACTGAGAGGGGATCTGATTGAAACATATAAGATTATGAAAGGATTGTACACTCTGGCTGTAGGAAACATGTTTCTGCTGATGGGTGAGTCCTGAACCAGAGGACACAGCTTAAAAATACGGGGTAGATCATTTCGGACAGAGATGAGGAGAAACTTCTTCACCCAGAGAGTGGTGGCTGTGTGGAATGCTCTGCCCCAGAGGGCAGTGGAGGCCCAGTCTCTGGATTCATTTAAGAAAGAGTTGGACAGAGCTCTCAAGGATAGTGGGATCAAGGGTTATGGAGATAAGGCAGGAACAGGATACTGATTAAGGATGATCAGCCATGATCATAATGAATGGTGGTGCAGGCTCGAAGGGCAGAATGGCCTACTCCTGCACCTATTGTCTATTGTCTATTGAAATGTCTCAGCACCATCAGCGAAGGCTCCAGGCAGATCAGAAACTCCTTGACCAGCTGTCAACACCACGTTATTTGGGGATTTGTGCGACTGTGTAACTGGGCAAATCGGTTCCCTTGGCCAGCTGTAGTAGAAGCAGCCGTTAATGGAATGGATTTGGAGGCCCACAATCCTTCAGTTATGAGAACAACTCTCCACACGTGGCATGCTGTGGGTTGGTCAACCTACTGAGCTCCCTCTGCAGCCTCCAATGGGCAAATCTCACAAAGCAGGCATGGGAGCTCAGTCCTGTCTTGACCATATGCCTGGCTTCTCCTAATCCAAGGTTTCGGGATTTGTTCACTGTCCATCTTCGGATCATTTGGCTGGGCCCAGAATTGGGAGCTAAAATTAGAGGATGGTCATGAAAGAAGTCAACTCTTCCTTTCCTATAACATCCTTCCCAATCTCATGACTCTGTGACTTGGCAAATCGTAAAATACTTCTCAAAAAAAGTGGCAATTGCTGCGAGGCAGGAAATGCAGTCCCCAGTTGGCACACAGCAAGATCCCAGCCATGGTGAATGGCAAGTTTTTATGCTATTGGCTGGAAGGGTGGGAATGTAGTTTGGGACTGATAGAATGGTTGGTGTGTGAGGGATTGTGTGAGCTGTAAGTACAGGCGCAGCAGGCCAGCGTCCTGATAGTGTGTGTCATTTGTCTTCCAGGAGCACCAGGATTTCTATGAGTCCCTGTTTGCACTTTCCCAGACCCCACGTTCACTGCAGCACCTGGCCCGATGTGCCATTCGCAGACACTTTGAAGGACATTGCCAGGAACAAATCCCTCAACTCCCACTGCCAACCTTCCTGAAGGACTATCTGTTGCTGCAGTTTCAGGGCTATATCAGTTAGTGTGCTCAAACAAGACACTGCAACTCCCCATCGACAACCGCCAGAGTCCAGTGAAAACAACCCAACCAGCCCAGCAATACAGACAATACAGGCCATTGTCCAGAGCTGACCCCACCACTCCACCAACTTCTAGATTCTAAATAATAAATGATAAACATCCCCTCCCTCCACCGCCAATGCTCATAACAGCAGTGTGTACTATCTACAAGATGCTCTGCGAAAATTCACCAAAGATCCTCAGGCAGCACCTTCCAAACCCATGACCACTTCCATCTAGAAGGACAAGGGCAGCAGATACATGGAAACACCACCCCCTGCAGGTTCCCCTCCAAGCCCCTCACCACCCTAACTCGGAAATATGCCACAATCTAACGGTATTGTGGGTCTACCTACAGCACATGGACTGCAGCGGTTCAAGAAGACAGCTCATCCCCACCTTCTCAAGGGGCAACTAGGGACGGGCAGTAAATGTTGACCGAGCCAGCGACCCCCACATCCCAGGAATGAACTGAAAATGTGACTGGAAAAGGAAAATGGGTAAATGTAACCTGAGTAGTGAATTCATGCAATGTTTTCAGGATAGATTTTCAGCATGTACCAGATCTCGAGGAACTTTATAATCTTAATGTGAAGGAGCCTCTAGATCGCAGCGATTAATACAGTTTTGAATTTTCTTTTCAGTTTGGGAGAGAATGGCATGGACCTGAGACTGTTTTCTTAAACATAAATGAGTGGATTTATGAGGATATAGGAGCAGAGCTGACAAATTGGAAAATTCAATTAAAGGATAAATCAAAGAAATCATAGAATACAGGAGGGGGTTATTTGATTAATCATGTCTGTACCAGTTCCTGAAAGAGCTACCCAGCTCGTCCCACGATCCCGCTCTATCTCCGTATCCCGCTAACTTCATCCTGTCCAAATGTTTGGAGAAAGTGAGGACTGCAGATGTTGGAGATCAGAATCGAGAGTGTGTGGTGCTGGAAAAGCACAGCAGGTCAGGCAGCAGAATCAACATTTCGCACAGGAATTCCTGATGAAGGGCTCCTGCCTGAAATATCAATTCTCCTGCTCCTCGGATGCTGCCTGACCTGCTGTGCTCCTACCAAATATATATCCGGCTCTCTTTTGAGCACGGAATCAGCCTCCCCCACTCTCCCAGGCAGCACACTCCAAATCCTAACAACTCTCTGAGTAAAGAAGTTTCACCTCATCTCACTCCGAGCTGTCATGCTGATAGTCTTGACGTTGTGGCCCCCAGTTACTGACATACCGAGTAATGGAAACAGAATATCCTTCTTTACCTTGTCAAAATTGTTCATAATTTTAAACACTTCAATATGGTCACCTCTTAATCTTCTTTCAAGAAGAATAAACCCAATCTCTTTAATCTTTACTTACATCTCAAATCCCTCATTCCTGGTAGCATTTTAGTAAATCTCTTTGAACTCTCTCCAGGACTGTAGCTTTCCATAAATAAGGTGCTCAGAACTGAACACAATTCTCCAAATGTGGTCTGAGCAAGGATATATTGAGGTGTAGCATCATTTCCTTGCCGTTATACTCTATGCCTTTATTTATAAATCCAATTACCCTTTAAGCCACCTTAACAATTGTTTCAACTTGCCTAGCTACCTTCAGGGAGTTATGAACATGAATCCTGAGATCCCACTGCTCCTGAACTCCCCTCAGTTGTACCATTGAGGCCTGTATTGTGTTTCTGTGTTTCTTCCACCAAAATGCATTCCCTCTCATTTCTCTGCATTGAAATTCATCAGCCAGGTGTTTGCTGATTTTGCCAACTTGTCGATATCCCTCTGAAGTCACTCAATGTCACCTTCATAATTCACTATTCTCCCTAGCTTAGTATCATCTGCAAATTTAGAGATTTTTCCCTCAGCACTGGGCTCCAAATTGTTTATATAAATTAGAAAAAGCAAGGGTCTCTGGGGAATACCACTTTCAACTCATCTCCAGTCTGAGAAATGCCCGTCAATATACACACCAAACAATTCTAATTTGTTAAACAACCTGCCACGTAGCACCATAATTAATTTTAATCATTTTCCAACTTAATTTTGAACCCCATTTTGTTATGATCACTATTTCCCAAATGGTCTCCCCTCTGCTGGTCTCCACTTGCCCTACCCCATTTACATTCATAGAGTCATACAGCGTGAAAACAGACCCTTCAGTCCGACTAATCCATGCTGAACATGTTCCCAAATTAAAGTCATCCCACCTACCTGTATTTGGCCTATATCTCTCTAAACCTTTCCTATTCATGAACTTATCCCAATGTCTTTTAAACATACCTGCATCCACCACTTCCTCTGGCAGCTCATTCCACACACAAACCACTCTCTGTGTGAAACAGTTGTCCCTCATGGCCTTTTTAAAACTTTCTCCTCTCACCTTAAAAATATGCCCCTAGTTTTGAACTCATTCACCTTAAGGAAAAGACCTTATCTATGCTCCGTATGATATTATAAACCTCCATAAGACCACTCCTCACCCTCCTCTGCTCGAGTGGAAGAGGTCCCAGCTGAACCAGCTGAGTTTTTGAACTCAAACCCTCCAATCCCATCAACATCCTGGTAAACCTTTTCTGAATTGTCACCAATTTAATAATATTTTCCAATAACAGGGTGAGCAGAACTGCACACAGTAGTCCAGAAGAGTCTTCACCAATGTCTGTATCATCAATGTCTGTACAATTTCAACTTGACGTCCCAACTCCTATACTCAAAGGCCTGAGCAATGAAGGAAAGTGTGCTAAATGCCTTCTTAACCACCCTGAATATCCCTCTAAATCTTTTTGATTCAACCACTTGTCCAAATGTCTTTTAAGTGTTGCAACTGTCACTGCATCGACCACTTCCTGTGAAAGCTCATTCCATATGTGCACCCGCCTCAGTGTGAAAAGGTTGCCCCTCGGGTCCCTTTGTCCTCTCTCCTTAAAATTATGCACTCTAGTTCTGAACACTCAACCTTAGGAACTATTCATCTTATCTGTGCCCCTCATGATTTTATAAACTTCTATAAGGTCACCCCTCAACCTCCTACACTCCAGTAAAAAGCGTCACAGCTTATCCAGCCGAGCCTTATAGCTCAAACACTGCTCTCTGTTACCAACTCTGCTTGTTATATCCTCAATGCCAGCAAATTTATCCCTTTCACAAAACCATGTTGACTCTATTTGATGATATTAAACTTTTACAAATGTTTTGTGATTTCTTCCTTAATAATGGATTCTAGTATTTTTCCAATGACATGCATTAGACTGACTGGAGTAAAGATAATAAAGTAAGTTATGAAGAGGACATAAAGAAACCATAAAGGGATTTAGCTCGGTTCCATGAGTAGGCAAAGATCTGGCAGTAGAGTATGCTGTATGAAAATGTGAAGTTGTCCATTTAGCAGGAAGAATGTTTTTAAAAACAGGTTATGTGAATGCTGAGATGACAGAGCTCTGGGATGCAGAGGGATCTGGGTATACTTGTGTGTGAAGGTTAGTCTGTGGGAACTTCGTGTGATTAGGAAAGATAATAGAAATTTGTTATGAGAGGAATTAAATGAGAAAGTAAGGAGATGGTAGTTCAGCTACGTGGGGTGAGACCACATCTAGAGTGTTGTTTACAGTTTTGGTCTCCTTAATACCTGAAACAGAAACTTAAAAGCCTGGACATTCTGAAGTTGTATCTTTAAGAATGGTCACTGGACTCTAAACATTAACTCTGCTTTCTCATTTTCTCCAGCAATCTCTGTTTTTGGTTCAGATTTCGAGCATCCACAGTTCTTTGCTTTGTATTCTAGACTTGCATCTATTAGTTTAAAAGGTGACTTATCTGAAACATACGAGATCCTGGCTGGTGCATGTGGAAAGGATGTTTCCTCCCGTGGAAGAATCCAGAACTAAGGCTCTCTATTCCAAAATAAGGGGTTGCCAAGTTTAGGCAGGGAAAAGGAGGATAGCTTTCCTACAAAGCATCATTAATCTTTTGAACTCTCTGTCTCAAGAGACAGTGCAGATAGAGGACAAGTACTTAAATGTTATTAAGTAATAACGAGATGGATTCCTCATTTGATTTGATTTATTATTGTCACATGTACCTAGGTACAGTGAAAGCTTTTGTTTTGTGAGCAGTACAGGCAGGTCAGTGCATTAGGGTAGTAGAACAGAGCGGGGAATACAGTGTTACAGCTGCAGAGGAGGTGCACAGAGAGAGGCCAACATTAAATAAGCAATATGGTAGAGGTTATCAAGAATAGGAAATGTGTAATAGTCAGATCAACGTGATCTAACTGAATACAGAGCAGGCTTCAGGGATTCCTTTATTTCCTCCTCCAATTACTTGGGCCATATTCACTCCTGACTGAAACCATCTGGTTGTTGGTAAGCTTCAGGCAACCTTCATGAGACAGCTGATTCGGGGTCTTAATTGTGAATCCAATGCCGTGAACATAGAACAAAGAACAATACAGCGCAGAACAGGCCCTTCGGCCCTCAATGTTGTGCCGACCTGTGAACTATTCTCAGCTCGTCCCCCGACACTATCCCAAAATCATCCATGTGCTTATCTAAGGATTGCTTAAATCTCTCTAATGTGGCTGAGTTGACTACATTGGCAGGCAGGGAATTCCACGCCCTTACCACTCTCTGAGTAAAGAACCTGCCTCTGACATCTGTCTTAAATCTATCACCCCTCAATTTGTAGTTATGCCCCTCGTACACGCTGACGTCATCATCCTAGGAAAAAGTCTTTCACTGTCTACGCTATCTAATCCTCTGATCATCTTGTATGTCTCTATCAAATTCCCTCTTCACCTTTACAATGAGATCAGACCCAAGTCTCTCAGCCTTTCCTCATA
>NW_025211523.1:18631-23569 GCF_004010195.1 Chiloscyllium plagiosum
GGCCTATCACCCTCACCTTAACCTCCTTCCACCTATCGCATTCCCAACACCCCTCCCCCAAGTCCCTCCTCCCTACCTTTTATCTTAGCCTGCTTAGCACACCTTCCTCATTCCTGAAGAAGGGCTTATGCCCGAAACGTCGATTCTCCTGCTCCTTGGATGCTGCCTGATCTGCTGCGCTTTTCCAGCAACACATTTTTCAGCCCTAGGTCATCGCTACTGCCCCTCTTGAACAAGGGCACATTTGCAATCCTCCAGTCCTCAGGTACTAAACCTGTAGACAATGATGACTCAAAGATCAAAGCCAAAGGCTCTGTTATCTCCTCTCTCGCTTCCCAGAGAATCCTCAGATGATAAATCCCATCCGGCCCAGGGGACTTGTCTACTTTCACTCCCTCTAGAATTGATAATACCTGTTTGTAACTAACCTCAATCCTTTCTAGTCTAATATCTCGGACCTCATTCCTGTACAATATTCTCCTTTTCCTGAGTGAAAACCAATGAGAAATGTTCATTTAGCACCTCTCTGATCTCCACAGGGTCCACACTCAACTTCCCACTTCTGTCTTTGACTGGCCCTGTTCCTACCCTAATCATCCTTTTATTCCTCTGAATTCTGGGCTCACCAGCAGAAGGAGGTGTAACCACCTTTCACTTGTTGTGGAAGCCGGGTTTTGGAAAGAGCAGCTCGGTGGATCTGATATCTGGTCAGTTCTCTCTGGTGGTGGTCACTGTTAGCTGGCTCCATCTGGTGCTTACATTCCAAGCTCCAAACTTTATTGTTCTTTGTCTCTGACCACATGTGAGTGATTCCTCTGGAGCCAGTAATCCAGTCAGGGGTTGTAAGGCAGGCTATTCCCCAGCCCCAGCCCCTGCTCGGGTGAGCAGAGTGGATCCCAAACACAGCTCCTTAGTCATGGGCACAGCTGCCACAAAGCTCTGTCTGCCTCGTCCAGGAGCAAGACGACTGAACAGCCCTGTTTGGGATCCACTCTGCTCACCCGAGCAGGGGATGTGGCTGGAAAAACTGCCCTGAAAATAGCTTGCCTCATTACCCCTGACTGGATTAGTGGATCCAGAGGTCGGTGTGGACTTGTTGGGCCGAAGGGCCTGTTTCCACACTGTAACTAATCTAATATAATCTCCTTTTAAAATAACAAATTAGCACTGCTGCCTCACAGCGCCCGAGACCTGGGTTCAGTTCCCGCCTCAGGCGACTGACTGTGTGGAGTTTGCACATTCTCCCCGTGTCTGCGTGGGTTTCCTCCGGGTGCTCCGGTTTCCTCCCACAGTCCAAAGATGTGCAGGTCAGGCGAATTGGCCATGCTAAATTGTCCATAGTGTTAGATGAAGGGGTAAATGTAGGGGTATGGGGTCTGGGTGGGTTGCGCTTCGACGGGTCGGTGTGGACTTGTTGGGCCGAAGGCCCTGTTTCCACACTGTAACTAATCTAATCTAATCTACTCACATGCGGTCAGAGGTGAAGGATAAGGCTGAGTCTGACACCAACCATCTAATGTGTCAGTTTGTGACCAGGGCTTTCCAGTTAGCATCGTCCTGCCCCCTCGCCTCGAGCTGATCACCACTGGAAGTTTTTCCAGGATGTAGGTGGGACTGGTACCTCTCAGGAGGATTCCTGTGCATGACATCTTTCCCCGTGGGGAGGCTGGTGCACAGGCAGCTACCACATGGACATTAGCAGATAGGGGTCATGGAGACCAAGCCAGCTGATGGCCCTTTTCTGTTGTAGCTTTCATTCAACTTTGTGACCGTGATGACGCTGGAATTTAAGTTCCACTATCATCCTCTGCCTTTGTGAGCTTTGTGGATTACACTTTGTCTGGAATCGCCCCCTTGACCTTATTGTGAACGGTTCAGTTCTGGGGTTCCTGGGTCTGCACAGGCCTCTCTACCAGGCAATCCTCAGGGAGGGATCATTAACCTCATGTACCACCGACAGAGACTGAGCACTGCAGATGCTGGAGATCAGAGTTGAGAGAGTGTGGTACTGGAAAAGCACAGCAGGTCAGGCAGCATCCGAGGGGCAGGAGAATCGACATTTTGGGCAAAAGCCCATCATGATTCCTGAAACATCGATTCTCCTGCCTCTCAGATGCTGCCTGACCTGCTGTGCTTTTCCAGCACCATGTCCTCGAATCATCTACCACCTATCCACCCATTTCACCAATGTGTTGTTGTCTGTATGGAGTTCCACAATGTTTTCCTCACAGTTTACAATTTTTGTGCTAAGGCAGAGGCAGGACACAATTTGGATTGAATATTTTAAAAACCGTAAAGAATGGCCAAAATATGAATAAGCAGGAAAAGATGAGTTCCAGAGAAAGCTAGCTGGAAATATGCAAAGAGAGTAAGAGTTTCATTTAATAAAAAATGAACAAAGTGACAGATGGTCCTTTCGAAAGTGAGTCTGGGGAGAAATGAAGAGACAATAATGAGATGGCAGATGATTTGAACAGGGATTTTGCATTCCTCTTCACAAAAAGGAATTCAAGGAACATCCCGGCTTTCCCAGTGATCAAGCAGGAAATTGAAGGGAGGGAGGAACTCAGAAAAATGGTCAGAGGAGTGGTCCTGAGTAATTTTTTGTTGACATATGAAGTTGGAGCAGGAGTTGGCAATTCAGCCCTTTGTGTTGTCCCTCCATTTAACGTGATTGTGGCTGCGCCCCATAGCCCTTTATCCTGATTTTCTTCAGAAATATATCAATTTCTTTCTTGAACCTGTTGATTGATTCAGCTCCCACTGCACGCTGAGGCAGAGAGTTCCACAGCTTCACATCCCTCCTGGCTATATCGACAATCTCTTGTTCCAGACTGTCCCACAAGGGGGAATAACTTTCCAAAGGCCACCTTATCAATCCTCTTTTGCAATTTGTATACTTCAATAAAATCACCCCGTACTCTTCTAAACTCCCGTGGGTACAAGGTGAGCTTTTCCTCAGAAGACAGTCTGTCCTCTCCACCTCTTCTACTCAATTCTCCTTGCTGATAAATGATGACATTCCATTACCTTTCATTCACTTGTTGTACATACGTAATAACCTTCTGGTTCATGCACAAGGACTTGCAGATCCCTCGGCATTTCCGAGCTCTGCAACCTCCCAACATTTTGATAATATGTTTCCTTTTTACTCCTTTCTGCTGAAATGTACAATTCCACTCTTTCCCACACTGTACTCCATTCGCCAGATCTTTGCTCACTCCCTTTGTATGCCATTTCCTTGCACCAATGTCCTCTTCACAACTCAGTAATCATGGAAGAAAGATTCCAAAATGGTCAGAGTTCCCACGTGAAGTGGTCAAACCTCTAAATGACGGAAACCAGGGCAACTGAACTGAAAATGTCGACCCATCCAGTGAGGAGTTTGATGATGAGAAAGTAAATAAATATTTGGATGGAATTTGTGAGTGAGGTGGGGATGATGTCTCTGTTTTTGAAGAATCAGGGAAAAGAGAATGAATTTTGGAAAGGGCTGTGGCATATTGCTCAGACAACATCAGTGTTGGGGTTTTTATTTTATCTGAAATGAGAAACCTGTTGAGAAGGAAGTGATTGAGGAAGATCATTTTGAAGTTAATTGTCGATCAGGAATACATGCTTCCCATCACAAACGTAAAGGACTCGACATGGGAGACCCTCGCAGTCTTCTGTATTCAAGCAAGGAACCTATAGTAGACATTTTTAACCAATCTGCTCAGACATGTTATGCCAATCCTCAGGAACAAGTGAGACTTGAACTCGTCCTTCTGGTGCAGATAAAGGAGCACATTCACAGCACCACAAAACCCTGAGAAACCCACAGTTGTCATTCGTGCCAATGGTCGGATTGATGAGTTTTCACTTGTGAAGAGGGGGAGCCCACCACAATGTAATTGTGTACTTCCACATGAATGGTTGAAAGTCCATGGTGCAGAATTTAAACACAAGCTAAAATAAAACAGAGAATAGGTTATCTGAAACACAACCAGAAATTGCTAGTGAAACTCAGCAGGTCTGGCAACATCTGTGTAGAGAAAGTGGAGTTAATGTTTCAGATTTGAAATGTTCTCTGCTTTCTCTGCACCCATTATCAGACCTGCTGAAATTTTCCAACAATTTCTGTTTTTGTTAAACACAAGCTAATCCATCTGTTTCGAAAGGAAACTGATTTGCTTTCTCAGAATTTGGTTGACCATGAATAAAATCTGTAATCATTGATGTTTTGTGCAGAGGTTTAAAGAAGTGTGTAAGAAAAGATCAGTCATTGAGTTTCGTTCATCCAGTGAATATTTCAATCCTTCCAATCCTATTTGTTACAGGTACAACTTTCGGTTACGTCACGTTTGCCTTGTTTTGTGAAATTGAAATGTAAGGTTTGCAAAATAAAGGGTTGTCTGTAGGTTCTGTAATAAGCTATTTACTAAAGGTTTATGAGTATTTGTTTATTTTTCAAATTCTTCTAACGAAGTCGTTGCTTTAGGTAGGGGTTGGGGGACAGGAGAGGAGATCGTGAGAAGGTGATGAAGAAGAGGGCGGGGAGATAGAGGAATATTCTTCAGGCTTGCTATTCATCATTGAAACAGATACCAAGCTGTATCATTATGATTCTTTTATTTCTTTTTTTAATGTATTAAGTTACTGTATCTGTCTGTCTTATCTGGCAGTGTGAGAGTGGAGGTTATGATCATGGAAAATTAAATATTAATTAGAATGTCATGTATTTTATCGGTATTCTGCAAAAGTTACATTCTTAATAATAAATTGCTAATTTTTGTTTAAGTTCTAAACTTGGTACCCAAGATCAGTTATTTGTAAAGTTTGGTGGGAAACAATTGAACAATTTTGAGGGTCATTAAATATTTTAATTTCACTGTATGGTGAATCCAA
This sequence comes from Chiloscyllium plagiosum, assembly GCF_004010195.1. Lineage (NCBI taxonomy): Eukaryota > Metazoa > Chordata > Chondrichthyes > Orectolobiformes > Hemiscylliidae > Chiloscyllium > Chiloscyllium plagiosum. The sequence continues at coordinate 23,519 of NW_025211523.1, forward strand.
TGGGTAATGATTCTATATTAGAACATAGAACACTACAGCGCAGTACAGGCC